>NC_056725.1:258665243-258827743 GCF_019279795.1 Protopterus annectens
AGTCCCCTTTTTGTATTTTTTAAGAAAAAAAAGAATTGGTGAGTCTGAACATCAGAGAAAAGAAAAAGTGGATAAGAAAATGCAGCAGAAAGGATGCCACAGGATAGAAAAAAGGAGGTACTATACAAGAGGGGGAGCATTTGGTATACAGACAATACACATACAGACTATACGAGATAAATCTCAGAAAGCTAACAAACAGGGCAGGAAGCACCATTCTAAAATACAAAATGTAATGCACCAAAGCACACAACAGCATTGTTGTGAGGTTGCCCACTGTGTTGCCACCTTACAAGGGGATCAAGAATGAACATACACATGTGAGTGATAGGGAGCAATATTTGTACAAAGGTCAACACAGTACACACTCACATATATCTGTAACCATGTCCAGTAGGCAGCTATAGACATTATAGAGTCATAGATTCATAGATTCACAGATTGTTACTAGGCTAATGACTTAGGGTGCTTTTCAAAGCCTAGCCACTTTTTCCTGAAAGAATAATGATGTCCTGTATCCAGATAGGACACTGACAGCCAGGCATTTTTTAGCCATTCTGTCCAAATGATTGGGCCTTGGTATAATGCTTAAGGAGTTTGAATCACAGACACAAGGTACAGTGTTTATTTCTCACCTTTGGGAAGGAAACTGATTAAGCTTAGACTGGGCTATTAAGAAGGCTAGCCTAGTAATTAGCTATGAACTTATAAAACCATGAATTTAACCTTCTATGACTTAGGAAACCCATACCATGTGTAAACTTATCAGAAACACTCACCATCTGACCAAATGTTATATTCGTCGGTGACTTTAACTACCCCACTATTAACTTGGAATCATGTATGACATCAAACATATTGGCACAGAAATTCCTGCATTTTGTAAACACAAACTCCCTGGACCAGATTGTCAGACCATCAACAAGGGATGCAACCACGCTGGATCTGGTCCTCATCAGTATGGGAGAGTGCTACACACCCCCTAGTGTAATGTCTTCTCTGGTAAGGTCAGACAAACAAAATGGTCTCCTTTGAAGAAAAAATAAAACCTAGAACCACAGCTAACCCTGGAATATTCAGGAACTATTCTAAGGCTAACTTCCTACTGTTAAGTGATAATTTGGCAAAATTTCAAGACCCCATAAACCCTGAGAACACTGCTGCATATGCCAAATTGTTCACAGAAACCCTAAACAAGCATGTTAATAGCTGTATAGAAGCAGCTGTACCCTCCAGGAAAAAGTAAAGAACTAACTCAAAAAACAAGCCATCGTGGTGAAATCACATCAGTAGACTGTGTAACAGAATGAAGAAAATCATGACAAAAGTTAGGAGGTGCAGCAATGAGCAGGATAAAAGCATTCTCATCTAACTAAACAAACAACTCAGAGGACAAATAAAGTCTACCAACGCCAAATCTAAGGTAAATTTGGCCTCCCAGGCTAGGGACAACCACAAGGCATTCTTTAGCTATGTCCACAAACTCAAAAGCAATACACAGTTGTGTGCAGAACTCATGGTAAGTGAAGGCATTTATACTGAGCTAGAAGATATAGCAAACATGCTGGTTGACAAATTCAGCTCCAACTTTACCCACTCTGTCCCCATCAACCTCCCCTCAGGAAATGCCATCAAATATAACTCCCACCTGCTATCACTAGGAAACAGGTAATTAATGCTGTCTCTAAGGCCAAGAACACTGCATCAATGGGCCCAGACAATATCATAGGATGCCTTCCAAATAGCACGAAGCATGATCTATCAGGCACCTGGAATTGCTGTTTAACTGTAGCCTTCAAACAGGCTTCATGCCTCATGAATGGAGAACAGCAACAGTCACCCCTCTGCATAAAGGTGGGCCATTTACAGACCCTGGAAACTATAGCATCATAAGTCTCACTAGTCTCATATGCAAAGCCATGGAAAGAATTATCATGGAAATGATCAGTAATGACACAGCAAACTTCCAGACACTGGACCAAACCCAATTTGGTTTCATCAAGGCATTTCATCCCTTCTCAACCCGGTGGACTTTATTTGAGATGGTCACCAAAGCAATGGATGAGGACAAAATGGTTCACATTGTCTACCTTCACCTGGCCAAGGCATTTGAAACATTACCCCAATCAGGCATTGTTCTCAAACTTAAGAGGTTAGGTACAAACCCTTATGTAATCCAGTGGATAGCCAGCTGGTTCACAGACAGGACAAGGTTGTTAGAATTGGGGAGTCCCTCTCTACAAAGAGGCCAGTCAAATGCAGAGTCCCTCATGGATCGGTCTCAGAATTGCTCCTTTTTTGCATTTACTTCTATAAAGTCAAGGCTAATGTAAATGGCCTCTGTCTGACTAAATTTGTAGATGACTGCAAATTAGGAACCACTGACACAAATGTTCTCCAGGAAGGGCTGACACAGGCAAACAAATGGTGCCAGAGCCATGGACTAAAACTTAATGCCAAGAAATGCATAATAGTATCATTTGGGAAGTCATCAACCTCAGTAACTATCATATTGACAACACACCAGTAAGAGTTGATCCAGTAGTCAGGGACTTGGGGACACACACAGATAGTAATCTAGCCTTTGACCATCAGGTGTGTACAGTAGTGAGGAAATCATTCTATGTTGTACAACTTATAAACAAAGGTATGGTGTGTAGGTCCAAGGAAGTCATTGTTCCACTGCATTTGGCATTCATCAGACCTGTTATTGAGTATAATTCCCCCTTTGGTATGTACCTAACCAGGCATATCCAACAATTGAAATGTCCACAGAGATTCCTCACTAAAAGAATACAGGGTGTAAGCAACATGTCCTTTGCAAACCATCTCAAGGGCTATCCCTGTATTTTGTGTCCTAGAGTCTATTGAGGAGAGCTTTATGCCTGGCATTGTCAATGGCATTGTCAGACCTTACTCTGATGGACCAGCTGCATATCCACAGAAACAAACAGCACCAGAATTACCCATTCTATAGATTTACACCTTGCATGTGATATAAGTAAGTCCTGCTGGAGAGACATGTATGCATCACAGAGACTACTCCTTCGTTAGAACAAGCTCCCCATCCATGTGAAGCAGAGTTTCTAACTAACCCAATTAAAGTGAAACTTGGACAATTGGATGGGAAATAGGATATTCATCCCTGGTTTGGCACCAATGTCTCTAATGGATACAGGCAGCCTGTAAATGGTTCATCTCCCAGGCCCCTGTTTGTAAATGTTTCATCTCCCAAGCTCCTGCTTATACTTATCAAGGGTACCAGAACTTGTCAGAGATTTGAGATACATGGCTAGGCTTAAAAAGGCCATTGTGGTCGTTAGCCTTGTATTCAACTACAAACCTATGAAACCTAAAAAACTATAAATGGTGTGGGTTCCAGGCCTGCTGTAAATTTCCTATCCCCCATCCACTTGTCTAGATTGTCCTTAAATTGGGTAATAGACAAACTCAGCTTTATGTGAATGGGAAGCTTATTCCATAAGAGAGGCAGTCTCTGTCTCTCCAGCATGTTCTGTTTAAGTCAAAGACAAAATTCATGTCCCTAGACCTTGTATTTCTGGTAATGTTTGACTTAGGAATATTCAGGAAATAAATACATTTGGGGTTTGTGGATGTCTTGTAAGCCAGACATAGATCACCCCTCAGCAATCTATAGGAGACTAAGTAGAGGGAACTGGCTTTAAGGTGCTCTGCATAAGTCAGGTATATTATACCTTGTATTATTTTTGTAAGGAACCTCTGAGTTCAGTCTAGCTGCTGCATACGCCTGGTCAGGTACATACCAAATGGAGCATTGTACTCTATAATTGGTCTGACAAACGCAGAGTACAGTGGGACAATGACCTCTTTAGACCTAGATGCCATTCCCTTTCTTATACATTGTACAACATGCAAGGATTTTCCCTGCACTGTAGCCACATGGTGGTCAAAGGTAAGGCTGCTGTCTATGTGTGTACCCAGATCCCTGACCAATGGGTCGACTCTTAGAGGTGTATTATCAACATGGTAATTAGCTGGGTTGGTTGATTTCCCAAAGCGTACAATTATGCATTTCTTATCATTGAATTTAAGATCATCTCTTTGGCACCATTTGTTAGTCAGAGATAGGTCTTCTAGAAGAATGCTAGTGCCTGCAGGGGAGTTGATGACATCCCCCAGTTAGTGATCATCTGCAAACTTAGTCAATCCTAACCTTCAGTGTTCGCAACCACTTCAGAGAAATAGATGTCAAAAAGGAACGGGCCCAGTACAGTGACCTGGTGGAATCTGCAAGTGACTGGCATCTTGGTGGAGGTGGCCTCATCTATTTTGACCTCCTGGGTCATATCAGTGAGCCAGTTGGCTGTCCAGTGGGTGATAAAACAGTTTATGCCTGATTTAATGAGCTTGTCTATAATGCCTGAGTGGGGTATTGTATTAAAAGGGTCTATATTAAATCAGCGAATGCCTAAAAATGCGAATGCTGATTTATCGATCCCATGTAAGCGAAAGCTTACAATCCCAAACACTTGGAACAGTGATTTTTTTCCCCTGGAAAAAAATCACTGTTCCACAAAAAAAAAATAAATAAATAAATACATAAAAACTTCAAAACATTACACCCCCCCCCTGCTAAAATGCACCAACTCCGAGATCACACTACAGTGATGAAAATAGTAAAGTAACTGAGGCGGCCAAGCAATTTCATTCCCAGGGAAAGAAATCGCTTATATGCCGTTTCGCTATTTTGCTGTTTCATGCTTTGAAGTTCGATCAAGACACATTTGAAGGATTTCATCTTCAATTATATAATAGGAACCCTATTAAAAGCCTTGGATAGGTTGAGGTAAGCTGTATCCACAGTCTTGCTCTCATCCATTGCTTTGGTGACCCTCTCAAAGAAGTCCACCAGATTTAATAGGCATACTTTTCCATTAACAAAGCCAAACTGGAATGAGTCCAGTGTTTGTGGGTTATTTATGTCTTCATATAGCATATCCATGAAGATTCTGTCCATGGCCTTACATATGAGGCTAGTAAGACTTATTTGATTGCAGTTACATGGATCAGTGGTTGGACCTCCTTTGTGCAGGGTAATGACTGCAGCTCTCTTCCATTCCTTGAGCACAAAACCTGACTGTAGGCTCCAGTTAAAAAGTGATTCATGTGGACTAGAGGTGTCATGTTTCATGCTATTTATTAAATATCTTGGGATGTTATCAGGAGCAATCAATGCAGTGTTTTTGGCCTTGGAAAGTGCATTAATCACCTGTTTCCTATTAGTGGTTAGGGGATTGTGTTATGTGGTATTTCCTTTAGACTATCGGTAGGGAATAGGGGTAGAAATGTGAGCTAAACCTGTCAGCCAAAAGGTTGGCAATGGCCTCCAGTTCAGTATGGGTGATGCCATTTACAATATTCCCTGTGCATTGTTGTGTATTTCCTCTGAGGTCATGGACATAGCTGTAGAAAGCTTTGTGGCTTTACTTTGCCACTGAAGCTATTTTCTCTTCAAATTTAGCCTTTGAAGCATTAATTAACCCATTTAGCTGCCTGTTTAGATTGGTCAGTGTTTATTTTTTTTTTTTTATTTTAGTATGTTGGGCTTTTTTCCCACTACACTTGGCCAAGATTGTTTTTTATTTTGTTGTATAACCAACTGATAGTGTGATTCCACCTGAGTAGCTTGTCTTTTGAGTTGATCTTATTCTTAATATGAGTGGGCACATCTCACTCTATACAGCTGCCAATAACATAGCAATCTGTCGGTCACAGAGATCCTTACAAAGGTAAGATCACAGAAGCAGAAGTCAGGATAGAATCACCTACTATACAGAACTGAGGTAAATATCTGTCCACTAAGCCAAACAGTAGTCCAGGAATGCGCAATATAAATGTCTGTGTTACAACCACACAAGCAGCAAAACATCACTGCATCTTAGGGAACCTTCACAACCTGAGCACAGTAAATGTCACAGTCCTGCTACTGAAACGACAAGCTACAAATTTGTTATTAGTGAATAACTATCATGCATGCAGCATGTACAACATGGTCATTTTTGATATGTTGCCATCATGTGTTCTAAAATGGCATACACAGCAGTATGTCTCAATGCATTAGGTCTGCAGTAATGCAAGCAAACATTGGCCACAGCACTGTAACACCACATCATGAGTGTGATAACACATTTAGAGCACCACAAAATAAGGACTATGGACAATGAGGCCAAATGAGATCATGTGATCCAGTGCAGAAAACACATATGTAGAATTTACATGTGTCAGCGCTATATGTCTGTTTGGTATACACAAGTGTTAACTACACATGGACATTCAAACTGCCCCTAAAGCACTGTACTGTCACAGGCTGAGCACTTCACTCTTACAAAGATGTACAGTCACACATCGCACCATAATAGACATATGCCATGCATACAAGTATCATATGAGCAACAAAGTCAATGTGGGAATGATATTGGTCATGTACTGACCCCTCATAACATGTAGAACTGCCATTGTGAAGTACACAAATAGGAAATAAGCAGCACTGTGATGCTGGCAGTAAAGTATCACAGATGTTCCCATTAATGCAGCACAAGGCCAAAATGCTGTGGACAATCAACTTAATGACATTACCTATAATGCCAAAAATAGTAAATGTATGTAAAATACAGCCCTTATGAGATCTATCTTTTATTACAATGCCCCCATTTGTCATGTACCTAATTAGGAACTTGAAACAGTTTGAATGCCATCAAATGGATACCCTGTCCAACACAGATCACCTTAAGGCCTGAATTCTATACTCAGTCACCTACAGGTGACTGAGTGGTGATCTACACCTAGCACATAAGGCATCCTCAGATCCAGCTCTGATGGATCTCTTTCACATCCACAAAACAAACAGACCCAGAAACACTAAATCCAAGGACCTAAACTTTGCCTGTGACATAAATAGAACATGCTGGAGAGAGTCTCAAAGTTTCCTTGCGCTATGGAATAAGCTCTCCATCTACGTGAAGCAGAGTTCATCCCTGACCCTATTCAAATGGAAGCATGATCATTGGATGGGAAATCACAAATTCACCCCTGACTGGCCTCAATGTCTCTGATGGACAAAGGTCAAGATTAAATAAGTTAAATAAATTAATCCCCAATTAACATACCACCCAACTTAACCTTTAGCTAACTCCTCATTAATATGCCCTACCATATAGAAATCCAATTAAATCAGGGACAAAACTGGGTAGGAGTTACATAGCTAGGTTTGTAAAGACTCGGTTGTTAGCTTAGTATAAGCTTATGAACCTATGCAATTACAAGTAATGCATATGCGTCTGTGCAAAGTGGACACACAACACAGTATTGTACAATGCAAACCCTCCTCAAAATACACGTGCTTCTAAAAATGAGAAATAATAGTAATGCATAATCCATATGTACTGTCACACAAACTCATTAGAGCAGATATCACAACTGCAAAACAGATACAACTGTATCATGCACATATGTGGGAAGAGAAATTAGGAATGCATGTGCAGAAAACTATTTTTCCACTACAGTGTGGATTAGTATAAGTTCAACACACACACATATCAGACAATGGTCATAAGAGGATATGTGTGTTCCATACGAATGTGTCATACATCAAAGTGGCACTATTGTGTGTGATAATTGTAAAGAGATGTTAATTGCTCTCAGAAAGTATTTTCAATGTAACTCATGACTAATGTGCACAAATATCTAGAAGTGTGTCAAAATAATAATGCACATGCAACACATATACAAAACAGTGAACAATACAGTTTATACTACTACAACCCAACGAAATTAAATATAATGAATTCACTGGAGCAAAAATCTGAAATGCTGCTATAACTTGGTGATGATCATTGTCATAGAATGCCTGCAAATCTGTACAATGCATTGAATAAGTACACCACACACAATTGTGATGATACAGATAGCGGACATGGAGACACAATACTTAGATATATTGACAACATGTGTCTCTGTGATACATAAAGCATTGCACTAGTGTCTTCACCCTGTTATGGGCATAACAGTCCCTAAAAAGACTCAATACAGGTATATCAAAAAAAGGCAGAGAGAGAAAAGCATTATCATTACCTGAGGTGCAGAAATGACTGTCATTTAGGATGTGCAACTAAAGTGGATTTGTACATGCAGTCCACACTATAAACATGTGTAACACATGCTGACTTGCAATATGGGATGTATGCCTGATATGAATTACAGGATAAAATAGATTTGGGAATATATAGCACTATCTTTCCAGACTCACTCATAAAACCATATCCCTCTCCAGATGTCAATCCTTCAAATGATACATTCCCAGTCTATATCCTTAGCACCTGGTAGGAGGTACAAAGCTACAAAAAAACAAAGGTCAAGGTATTCTACAGTGATGTGACTTCTCCACCAGCTTTTTCACTATGAGATTGCAATATAGTGATGATAGGGGGATTGGACCATATGTCCTTTTCCCATTGAGGTGTATGCTCAGAGTTGGCGTCTGTGTGTGTATATGTGTGTGGATATATATATATATATATATATATATGTGTGTGTGTGTGAGTGTTTGTGTGTGTGTGTGTGTGTGTGGATCTACCTCATTTAGTCAAAGAACCAGAACACTGAAATGCTAAACATCGAGATGAAAATCGCGAAATCATACAACGTCACAAATTCGTATTATCATACCTTATAATATTCAGTGGTGGCTGGTGATTTCAAATCAAAGGGGGGCTGTAGGTGACAGTTGAATGGGTGGGGCCAATGGGAAGGGGTCTGACCAACTAGAAGGGGGTGGGGCTATGCTCAAAACCACAAAAACTGGGGGTTTAATTAAATACGCTGCCCTGGATGCCAAACTGTCATTATGAGAGTCCAATCAAGACAAAATGAAGTGTAGAAGAAAAAAAATATTTCAATGCGTTGGCTACATGACAGCTTACTTAATATTTAGATGGAAACAAAAAGTTTGTGAGGCATGAAAAAATAAATTACTTTTTAAATAAATTACTGGAAGGCCAGTCAAAATCAAGTATAAAAAAAACAAGCAGCACTCAACTCAAATCACTTCTCCTTGCACTGCAGTTCTAATTATAATTTATATTTAGTTTTATAAAATAGCCAAGTATCATGCTGAAAGTATCAATCAATCAATCCCGGTGATACCCCAACTTGTATAAATGTTTCTTATCCAAAAAATACTTGCTGCCTGACAACAACTATCTACTTGTTTCATAGTGAAAACATGATTAAAGTAAAAAATGAATATCAAACAAGATATTTGTGACGTTGTATGATTTCGCTATTTTCATCTCGATGTTTAGCATTTCAGTGTTCTGGTTCTTTGACTAAATGAGGTAGATCCACACACACACACACACACTCACATATATATATATATATATATATATATATATATATATATATATATATATATATATATATACACACACACACACATATCAAACAATACAAAACAAAACATGTGCAACACATATCTCACAAAGCCAGTGTGCCGAACAGTCACAGCCCTTAAGACTAAACAACACACCTGATACACTTGTAATAGGTGACTCTATCGTCAGGCACACTGACGTCCCGCTCACCAGGCTGAACAAGGAGAGGGTCATGGTAAGCAGCTCTGTCGGGCGCTAGGATCCGCCACATAACACAAGCACTCAGGTCACTCCAAGGCAAGTACAAATATGACTCACTCATTGTCCATGCTGGTGTGAATGACCTGAGACGTACCTCCCTGGACTACATGAAAAGAGACATAAAGGAGCTCTCTGAGCATGTAGCCCAGGCCGGTATGACCCTGACCTTGAGTAGCATCTTACCCTCATCAAGAATGATGCCACAATATGAAGACAAGATGATCAATTTCAACAACTGGCTTAAGTACTGGTGTCATTCAAAGGGGATCCAATGCCTGTCAGCTTGGGATGATATGCTCGACAAGCCACGATGCTTCGCTAGGGACGGCTTGCACCTGTCACCCCTGGGCTTTCAGATATTGGCAAAGGCTCTTGCTACCCCCATACTGCCTTTTTTAGGCAAGGCTCAAAAGACAAACCCACCTCCATAGGTATCACAAGGGATAAGAAACTAAAAGTAATGCTACTCAATGCCAGAAGTCTAAACCTCAAGATGTACGCACTCGAAACTTTCCTAAGCATGGAGAACATCGATATCTGTGCAGTAACAGAAACCTGGTTCAGGGCTCCAGAGAGCACCCCAGCACTACCAGGTTATACGTCATACCATGCTTTTCGGCCCCAAAACTTGGATCGAACCACAAAATGAGGGGGGGTATCGATATTCATCAAAGATACCCACACCTCAAGGTTGGTGGCAAAGCACGAAGCATCAGAGACTATCCATGTGCAACTAACAGTGGGTAAAACTGCCTTCCAGTTTATAGCCTGCTACAGACCACCCTCCCAAACCCAGGAACCCCGCTCGGCCTTCCTGAGAACACTGGAAAATATGAAGGTCTCTCCAAACACCATTATATTGGGCGACTTCAACTACCCAAACATAGACTGGGAGCATTACTCTAGCTCCAACACCCTAGCCCAAAGATTCCTAGAATTTATAAACTCAAATGCTATGGAACAACTTGTTACCACTCAACAAGAGGGGAAAACATACTGGACCTGATCATCACCAACATGGGGACTCTATGCTCCAGACAAGAAGTGTATCCCTCACTGGTAAGATCAGACCATAAACTAATCTCACTGGATATTCACATCCCGACCCCACCCCCTGCCCAGAAAACCACAGTGAAAAACTTCTCTAAAGCAAATTTCACACTCCTCAAAACCGAGGTGGAATCCTTCAAAGCCCCCGAGCCTGTGGAAAATACGGCCCAGACCGCAGAATCCTTTATAAACGCATTCTATGAACACCTTCAGGAATGTATGGATCATGCGATCCCAAATAAAACCAAGACCCAATCCTCCAAAGGCAGACATCCTGTCTGGTGGACCCCAGCCATAAACAAAATATACAATAGAAGGAGGAAGCTACTAAATGATAGAGCAAAATCCCAAAAAGGGAAGGCATCACTGATCAGTATTAGCAAAAAACTACGGGCACTCATAAAATTGTCTAAGGCCAGCTTCGAGAGAAAAATTGCACAGGACACTAAGGATAATCACAAGGCTTTCTTTAGTTATGTTAGGAACCTGGGTGGTAATTCCCAGATATGCTCAGAATTAGTCCAAAATGACAAAAAATACACTGAACCCACAAACATTGCCAACATCCTAGCTGACAGGTTCAGCGCAAACTTCTCCCCCCCCTCCCCACCAAAAGGGCAAATATCTATCCCAAGCAGAGTGCTGCCCCCCTGACATTTCAGATGCTCAGGTAAGAGCCGCCCTCTCCAAAGCAAAAAACACAGCATCAATGGGACCAGACGGTGTCCCGGGCTGCGTCCTACATGAACTCCAAAAAGAGCTAAACCCAAACATAAAACTACTGTTCAATCTCAGCCTTACTACAGGATATGTGCCCAAAGAGTGGCGTACAGCAACAGTGGTCCCTCTCCATAAAGGTGGTGCCTCAACGGATCCTGGAAACTATCACCCCAAAAGCCTGACTAGCTTGGTCTGCAAAGCTATGGAAAGAATCATCATGGACCTCATAAATAAAGATATTGGGGACCTACAGACACTGGATCCTACCAAGTTCGGCTTTGTTAAGGGCAGATCCTGCCTCTTAAACCTGGTTGATTTCTTTGAAACAGTAACGAAGGCCATTGACGAGGGGAAGGTGGTCCACACAGCCTACCTGGACCTCGCAAAAGCCTTCGATACAATACCCCACTCGGGCATTATAGATAAGCTCACCAGCTTAAATATAAACCCCTATGTCACTAGATGGATTGCAAACTGGCTCAAGGACAGAACCCACATGGTTAGAATTGCTGGAGCCATGTCAGACTCCAAACCAGTTACAAGTGGTGTCCCACAAGGCTCAGTCCTGGGACCTCTCTTGTTTGGTATATATTTGTCGGAGGTACAGGCCAACACAGAAGGACTGTGGCTGACCAAGTTCGCAGATGACTGCAAACTGGGTGCCATAATCGACTCTCCAGCCAACACAAGCATCCTCTGAAAGGGCCTCATAGAAACAGACAACTGGTGCCAGAGCCATGGCCTCAAGCTAAATGCCAAAAAGTGTATAGTCATCCCCTTTGGCAAAAACAAAGTGCCCACAAATTACCACATAGGTGGTAATCCATTAAGTACAGAAGAAGTAATTAGGGACCTGGGGACCCAAGTTGATAGCAATCTCTCATTTGACAACCATGTGGCCAAAGTGGTTAGAAAAACATTTTATATAGCCCACCTAATCATGAAGGGATTCACATCTAGATCAGGGGAGGTCATCGTGCCTCTTTACTCATCCCTCATCAGGCCCATAATTGAGTACAATGCCCCTTTTGGGATGTACCTTACCAGACACCTGCAGCAACTGGAATGACCCCAAAAGTACCTCACCAAGAGGATCAAAGGGCTCAAACAGATGCCATATGCTGCCCGGTTAAAGAAACTCCAGCTCTACTCAGTGGCATACCGCCTGTTCAGAGGCGATCTGTGCCTGACGTATAAAGCCATGTCCATCCCGGAATTAATGGACATGCTGCACCTCAGAAAATCCAAATCCCATCGAGCTACGCGCTCGAGAGACTTGAACCTCAGCACTGAAATAAATAGGACATGCTGGAGGGACAGATTCATAACCCAGAGGCTCTCTTCACTCTGGAATAAAATCCCAGTCCAGGTTAGGCAGAGTCCCTCATTAACTCTCTTCAAGAGGAATCTTGATGAGTGGATGGGAGATCGTAGGTTTACCCTGAGTATCACTTCTGTGTCACTGTTGAACAAAGGCACAGTATACTAACCTCGAAAAAGGGCATAGCAAAATAAATTTAAAATGGGTGGCGAAAGCCAAACACATTCTGGCTAGGCTTATAAATGCCCTAGGGCAGATAGCCTAGTATGAACCTATGAACCTATGAACCTAAGAAACAAGCTCAAGATAAATTGCTTAAAGGATTACTGCACAGGTTATGGACCACACTTGATGGATTGGCATTGTGTTTAGGTTACTGGTAAAGCCTGCAAAGATGACTGCAAGTCTCCAACAAATGTAGTGAGCTTCTGAAAATACTGTAATCCTGTCCTTTAATACTTAAGGCTTATACGTTATCTAGTTATGTAAATATTCTCTGCATGGCAACAACAAAAAGGCTTTCAATGTTGGTAATTCTTTAACAGTATGCTTATTAAAGCTTACTTACATCTTACAGTCTCAGACAAGTTTACCTGATGGTCATTAAAGCATTGCTACTTAAACACAGAGTAATAGGCAGTGCAACAACATGCATTTTCTGAATAATAATAAGCATAAATCAACAGTATAAAAATATGACAGAAAACCTTGGATGTGGGGGATACTCTGCACACTTATACTACATAACTGCTCTTTGCCTTGCTTGGACACATCCAGAGTCACTACATGGGGGAGTGGGTTGCAACAAGCATGTCACAATTTGAAATTTCTCTGGCTGATGGTGATGGCTCTAACATTTGTCATACCTCTCAACCTCAGAGGATGAAATCTGGACAAAACCATAAATAGAATTGGGACAAAGGTCCAAAAATAAGGACAATTTTTAATATTGCTCTTTAAACTTATAAAGATAATAGAATAATAGGTCCTGTATTAGTATGAATTTTTTGAAGGGTATGACATCTGAAACTCAAATGTCTGTCATTATTTTCTAACTTCACTCTTTAATGATTTGCCACTAATTTGCCAGAAAACCACAATTTTATGAAAAACGGACCAAAAATGTGATGCAAAAATATAAAACAGCAACACAATACAGCTGGAAACCTGTGAAAGAAGTGACACTTTTTAATATTAGTACTGTTAAGTTGAGCAGCTGATAAAATAAGAGAATATACATGCATTTCTGAAATAAAAGTAATCTATAACTCTGATCATTACAATTACTTCTTAATTGTGCACCCTCCACATTTTCTTCCAAAATTGCCATTTTGCGGAGGGATTATTAGGAGGAGAGCAACATTCTGAGCCAAAGTCAGGGACAATTAAGATGTTTAGATATACCTAATTCTATAAAGTGATTTATTTGCATTTACCTCTCAACCTCTTAATGCAGGAAATCTGGACAAGGCCAAATATACTGGGGGAACATACAGACAGTGCTAAAAATTGCTGTTGTATAAACTTAGACAGGTGATAGAATAACAGGTCTTGCTTTAGCATGCATTTTTCTGAAGGGTATGAAGTCTGAAACTCAATGTCTGTCATTATTTAGTGACTTCATTCAGAAATGATTTTGCCAGAAAACTACACATTTTATGAGGAACAAACCAAAAATAAGAAGCACAAATCTATTCATTCTGTGAAAATCTGAATAGTTGAGAGTTATATTTCAGACAGGGCTGTCTTTGAGTTTGCCACCCTTCCCCCCCCCTCACAAAATCATGGTCAAATGGGGCCTCTCCCCTGCAGCCATTCCAATATCCCATTACTTGGCTATTTCGCCCCATTTACCATAAACACTGTAATGTGCATAGTGTTTTACTTCTATGATGATTTGGATTTCATTTAAAAGTTTTATTTTACATTTTACAGCACAAATACTAATAGACATCTGCTAAACAAAGCAATGCAGTCTCGCAATGAAAATAGACATCATTACAACTTCTCTGCTCTTAAAACTCGCATTCATTGAAACAGCATTGAAATCCACATTCAAAGAAAATACATCTGGCCAGTAGCAGATAAAGATTAACTTTTGGCTGTTTTAAAATCATAGGCCCCTTGTACATGAAGCATACATGTGTTATTTGATACACCTTCCTGACTGTATTAAATTATATACCTTGTATAATACAGTACAGTTGTTAGACAGCACTTTAAATTTATTGTGTTGAATATTTTTCTAGTAAACAATGAAACAAAATGCATGCAAGGTGCACCAATAATGACAAAAATGCCCAATTCAGAACATTTCCATCATAAAAGTCTCCTCAAATTTCTACAATCCACCAGTATCAGTAAATATGCACAATCTCTGCAGAAGTAATTCCACATTAAATAGATCTGTAACTAATGAAGAGGTTGCTGCAAACAAACAACTTTATATTTCATTATTTTCATTTACAGATAAAGTGCCTGTTGCCCTTGAAGAATAAATTGCCCATGTTACATTAAAAAATAAGCTAGTAATATTGCAATAGGGAATGGACGGCAAACTGATAACAGGTTGATAGTTACTAGGTATTTCTGCCAAAGAGGACATTCTCAGGACTGCAGCATCCACCCCCTTTAAAAGTACAACACATCACAGCAATACATCTTCATAGTGTGGGAGTAGAACCCACAGCCTTCGGCATCAAGAGCAAGTACACTACCTGTTGTACTATTAACAATGCAAGCTGACTTAGCAAAATCAGCACTAAACTTCTATTCCTCTGAAGTTCTTAGTTCCTTGTAAAATCCACTTGACACTCAACTGTATCTCTCAACTTTGCAGTACATGAGTACAAGAAATCTGGAGAAAGCCAAAATTTATTGGGGGGGGGGGCAAAAGCCCAGAAACTAGGGGCACATTTTAAACATCACTTGTATAGCCTTGGAAAGTTGCTAGAATAAAATGCTGTATTACTACGATGCATTCCATTGTCAAGGCTTGAACCCAGGACTCAGTACGCTACAGTCAGAGCAACCTACCACTATGCCAAATCATCTGTTTCTTGAAAGACAGGAAGACTGAAAATTAAATGGCTATCATGTAGTGAATTCAGTTCTCACCAAAGCTCTCAACATCTTAGCACAAAACACCTGGACAAAGCCAATAATGGGGGAATACAGCCCCTGAACATTTTTATTGAATTCAGTTCTCACCATAGCTCTCAGCCTCTTAGCACAAAAAAACCTGCACAAAGCCAATAATGGGGGAATACAGCCACCAAAAAAGGGACAAATTTCAAATATTGTCTTATAAACAGAAAATTTGAAAAACCTAACGAACAACTAAAGAATGAAGCACGAGGGCAGGCTGAATGGAAGGAATAAATAAAATTTAATTGAGCGCTTTCGTCACAATTACAATGACTTCTTAGTCATTGTAATTGTGACAAAAGCGCTAAATTAAATTTCATTTATTTCTTTCATCCAGCCTGCCCTCATGCTTCAAACTTAGAAAATTGCTAGAATAAAATGTTTTGTGTTACCATGTACTTTCTGAATAATATGAAGTCTGAAATGCGGGTTCCTTTTAGAATCTCGAATGCTTGAAATGTCGAACGTCATATGGTCGACACCATATGATCGACATTTCAAGTGTTCAAAGGTTAAGTATAACAGCGGCGTTCAGTGCAGAATGGGAGAATTTCCCTTTTCTGCACTGAAGTGCGATCTCAGAGTTGGTATATTTAAGTAGGGGGGTGTGGGGGGTGCAGGGGGGCTTGCACCCCTCCCTGCACCGTTAAGGTAATTTTTTTGTTTTTGTTTTTTGTTTTTTATTCTATATTCGAACTTTCGAAATTCGATCATATGTTGTCGAACATATGGGATTCAAAATTTTGAAAGTTCTGTTATATAATATAGACCCTAAAATTCAAATGTCTGAAAATCCAGAAAACCACAGATTTTATAATGAACAGAACAAAAATATGAGGCAAAAATCTGAATGCTTTTCATAAATGGTGGTGGGTAGGGAATTCAGGTTCTTGCTACCTGCACCTGAGGTTGAGGGTTTGAACCTGAGTTACTCTCTCTAGCCACCAGTTATAGTTAACTGGGGCATTTTATACACACACACACACACACACACACACACACACACACACACTAAATCAAGTACCTGGAGATTGCTCTGTCCCAAGTCCATGCTCACTAAGCTTCATTCAAAGCAGTAACAGCCAGCCATTTCCTCCATAAGCCTTATTCAAAGCAAAAGCAGCCAGTAGTCTGATTTCCTCCATAAGCCAGTTGCACTGGAATGCCAAGCATGCATGTGTGCACTGCCTCTATGTATTCTGAGCATGCACAGACTGCAGACCTTGCAGTCTGATCCTCTCCTAGTCTATGTGGCTGTAACTGCATAGACTTCTGGGGCATCTGTAAGACTGCTGCCTTCTTCTGAATCAGGACTGTTTAAACAGTAGTCCAGATTTGAGTTTCCACGCATATGTGCGTGAGTTCCGGTATTTTTATTATTTTGGTTTCTAGCTGGGGGGCTGCAGTCCTGCAGTCAAATAGCATGAGCTGCCACTGATAATATTGCACTCCAGTCACTGAAGCTGTATAAACTCTAAAAAGGGTGGTACACCTTTAAGACATTCTACTGTATACCACAAATCAAAGAAAAAAAAAACAAAGACTATGTCAGGTGTTATGCAAGCGCAAATTCCACAGGACATCTCTATAAAACAACACTTTAACAAAATGGTATACCACTGGTAACAACAGAATGTAGCTACATACACTAAATGGAGATCATGCTAAACTTAACAGAATAGCTGTCCATTTAAAAATAGCATACACAACAAAAGCAGCCTCCATACATCCTGCAAATTATATATACTAACTCTGAGATCATGCTGCAGTGGGGAAAATATTAGATTTCCCGATCCTCACAGTATCGCAATCTCCATTGAAAACCATTGAGGAAGCTCTAATTTTGTGCTGTATGCTGCTTTCTTTTAAGTGTAGCTCCATTTCCATTCAGCATATGCAGCTTGATGTTCCGGGTTCCGGCTTTCTAAACATTTGACTATGTGGAATTTCTTTATTTTTGTCTCGATGTTTAGCATTTCAACGTTCTGCTATTTTGACTATATCAAGTAGATCCATATATTGCTATCTATAAAAAAAATGTATATATAAATATATATATATATATATATATATATATATATATATATATATATATATATAGGCCTACTTTATAATATTGACATTTCTTAACATTGAGACCATAACATAAAAAATTCAAAACACTGAAAACCCAAAACATTGAAAGTGTGCTTCATAACATTGAAAACTACATTCCACAAATATATAAGATTCCCTCCACCTACAACAACACCTAAGTAAGAAACACACTTTCTACTACTTTTCTGCAGGGGGGCAAGCCCCCCCTGCACCCCCATGTGGGGGACTCTGCTCCCCACACCCCTCGTAAATTAAATATACCAACTCCAAGATCACACTACAGTGGAAAAAGGTTAATTTCCTAACCTCAGTGTATGGTGATTGTGATACAGCGACGTTAGGAAATTAACTTTTTTCCACTGTAGTGCAGTCTTGTAGTTGCTGTATTTAATTTATGGGGGTGGGTAGGGGGCAGAGCCCCCCACATGGGGAGTGCAGGTGGGCTTGACCCCCTGCAGAAATGTAGTAGAAAGTGTGTTTGTTAGGTGTTGTTATAGGTGGAGAGGATATTTATATATGCACTGTAGTTTTCAATGTTATGAAGAACACTTTCAATGTACTGAGTTTTCAGTGTATTGGGATTTAGATGTTTTGGTCTCAGTGTTATGAAATTTCAATGTTATGAATTAGACCCATATATAATATATATTTATATATATATATATATATATATATATATATATATATATATATATATATATATAGAGAGAGAGAGAGAGATAAAATTAGCAGAGGGTGTGGGTGAGTGCAGGGAGTTTGTTTCCCCTGCAAAAAAATGCTGTGTTTTTTTTTTCAATCCTTTGTGGATCAATGTTTACATTTCAATGAGAAGCAGTCAGTCATTGTAGGATCAACTACATTTTATATATATATATATATGTATGTATGTATATATATATATATATATATATATATATATATATATATATATATATATATATATATATATATATATATATATATATATATTTATATATATATAATATATATATATGCTCCCCTTCTGAGAGGTTTCCAAACAAACTGCCATTGAGCTTTCACTGTGAATTTCCACAGGGGGACCTTTGACTGTTATAGAAATGTTACCTTACTGATTACTGGTGGCCAAGCAACAGGCACATTGTCTGACTCTGGCCCATGTTGCTACCATCATGCTATCCTGCACCACAGCTGACCCTTTAGAAACACAGAACAAAATGAGAAAAAAGAAAAAAATACAACATATCAGTACCCATATGCTTGACCACTTTTTTCCTATTTCAAATTATAGATATGCACATATTGCACATATTACAATTACTCGTCTCCTTAGGCAGATCTGATTTAATGCCACCAGCTATGATGCCGTGAGATATAAAACAGGCAATAATCAGTACAACTTGTCCATGTCAATAGAAGGCAAGGACAGCAAAAGACTAAAGTCAAACAATATGCACAATGCTTACAACAGAATACTCTCTGTCTCTCTCTTTCCTGAACTTCTGCCTAGAAATGCTGGAGCAGGTTAGGTCATTACCTTTGCAGGTCACTGTGTTTACGCCAGCACTGCTCACTAGTGGAGGTGATGTCAGTGATATCTATTACTGGCCTGCCAAGCTGGCGCCAGACATAAATTTCACACATGGAGCATCATATTGCCCATGAGGCACAACTAGGAGGAAGTAAATGGCTACCTCTAGCTCACGGCCTCATGAGACGGACTCCATGATGCACATCATTAGATAGCGAGGATGCACAATGTGAAGAATCACTAATGCTGACAGGTGATACAAGCTTCACAGGGTCTGTGTGTGAGTGTACTCTGCCTAGGGACTCTGTTTTGTAGTTCTGACCCTTGTAAACATGAGCCTCATTATTATGAAATAAAAGAACTACAAACATACAGATGAAAGGCAAATGGCAGCAATCACAGATCTCCTTTAATGTTGTTTGGGACATGTCTTCTTGCTCCCTCCAACACACATTCTACTTCTTTTCACTATCTTTGAGGTCACCATACTGCAAGACACAGTGATCACTGATTTAGCGTATGTAAGTTTGCATTACTCACACGAACAAGTCTTTGATTTACAGACGGTTACCATAACTATGACCTCAAAGAGCATGGTACCTCTGACTCTTTCATTGCTGCTAGGCATTGTGCCCACATGTGTATTGCAAGTAGTACCACTACAGTTATTTTTTTCAATGAGTTCTTCTTGATTTCTGCAACAGATCTCTCAGGCAGTACAGCAATGCTGTCATGTTGTATCTTCATATGTGCAACTATGTTATGCAACAAGACTCAAACAGTAAATATCTTACGGCAGCTATCCAGTGTATAGTGCAATGCACCACCACATCTACTGAAGTAGTGGAAACAAGCCTATATAAGTCTGAGCACATTTTCAATGATGTTCCATGTTTACAACATACATATAGTTTAAGCTATCTCTGTCATGACCTGAGAGCTATGGAAAGAGTTATCAGTCACAGTTCCCAGTCATATCTTTCACATCTGCGATACATAATAGAACAGTGGCCTATATTTATGGGAACAGCATATTCAGGATGTTGTAGTTGGTAATGTGTCCACCTGTCAGCTAGATGACCCTGTGGAAAGTAACCCCACATGAAATGCTGGTAAAGGTCACATGTGTGCCCGATCAAGGTTGCTACCTGGATGGCACACAAACATGTTATATATAGCACCTCATGCATTGCACGCAACTTACATTTGAAGTGTGGAAACTGTTCAATTTGATATAATAAACACCATGTGGAGTAAGTGGGCTTTGATGGCAATGTGGGTGCAGTCTCTATCCTCTGTGACCATCAGGAAATTGGTTATATCATACAATGTCCACAGAGAGGTGGTTGTTGCCTCTGCTGTCTGTCAAAACCAAATATCTTCTTCCATATGCTGTAGCTTGACATCAAGAAATTGGTATGGGATTCATGAAGCTTATGCTACAAACCTCTTAATATGTCCTTTGGCATTCCATACATTCCTCTTAAGTATGTGTGTGTGTGTGTGTGTGTGTGTGTGTGTGTGTGTGTGTGTGTGTGTGTGTGTGTGTGTGTGTGTATGTGTGTGTGTGTGTGTGTATGTGTGTGTGTGTGTGTGTGGGGGGCACTTGTCTGCTAATTACCATACAATGCCTCTGCTCACTTTGTAGTGGTCAACACTGTCATAGTTTTGGAGGTGATGACATGGTTGCCACTGATGGGACCATCTATAACATGAAGGGTGATGCACAGAGTTATGAACAGTAACACATGATGCTCTGCTAATGCCGATGCTTTTGTTAGCATTATGTTGCAAGTGAAGGTCCTGTACACTGGCAAATTCTGGTGTTCACCATTTCTGCTTATATGATGCATATACATATATATATATATATATATATATATATATATATATATATATATATATATATATATATTATATATATATATATATATATATATATATATATATATATATATATATATATATATATATATATATATATTTTATATATATATATATATATTTTATATATATATATATATAAATAGATCTCATTATGTATGTATATATATATATATATATATATATATATATATATATATATATATATATATATATATATATATATATATATATATATATATATATATATATATATATATATATGTGTGTGTGTATATATACCATGTTATTTTTGCAGTAGCAAAGTCACATTTCATGTGTCTCTGAATTGTCCCCTCCCTGTATATCACCTCTCAGTATACTACTTTGTATAATACGTTTTTTTTATTTCTGAATATCCCTAACAGCATTGAATACAAAGCATATTCTTCAACTGTTGTTTTCATGTTCTTTATAGCTATTATGGGCACTAATTGGATGACCTATATTCATGGTGCAACAATCTAGAAAATATATGTCTGTCTCAGCTCACTAATAAGACAAGAACAGGCATAATTTAAGAATATATATCAATCTGTAACTTTTCTCTACCTTCCTGCAGCTGACCATAAACCATGACTGGTTAATTTCCTCATGCTGCAGGCCTATATAACTCGCCCTTGTCTTGCTCGGGCTCAACTTGATCTATATAAGGGGCCACTGAGGAAGAGGAGGAGGATGCTGAAACATCATAATGCTGCTCGGGAGTGTTCTGTAACCCCTGTCTCCCCATAACAGCTTTGCATGGTCCACAATGACAGTCTTTGAGAAGTGCATGCAAGCGTATACACGTACAATCTCCTGACTAAGCAGCATATACTACTTGTAGCATTGAGTTCACCAGATTTCTCATGCTGCTATTGCAGTGAGCCTAGGCTGCCTTTTTCTTCCCAGGGTGGGTGATCTGGCATTAGCTGCTTATTCCCATCTCCCACCTTCTGGTCCCTCCAGCAAAATACAGGCTAAATATTATTAACGCAAACATACATGGAGCACCACTCCATCTGATTATCCAGCTAATAACTATAACTTCCACACCAATAAGCTGGTGTACTGTTTGTAGATACTAGTCTTATATTGATATAAAGATTTCAACCATCTCAGAGAAGCCTATATAAATTCAGAATGAAATTAAAATCATGACTGGTATTTTAGTTATGGAGAATTCTCTGCAAACTATAAAGTGTTTAGGCAAAAACTGTTCACCAGTTATTTAGCTTTAACAATACCTACAATATTCAGACTGAATTTGTAATATTTAACAATACAAATATTTATCTGCCTTAGTGTGCAGTGGAGAAAGAAATATTACATTAATTATTGCTGGTCTGTGATAACAAGGGAAACAGTTATAAGGTGCAACAGCACACATCTGGTACTTCTTAAAATACCCAGAATAAGAGACTTCGTAGTTTTATTAATTTTACCTATGGAAAATTACAAAGCAGGTACATAATGACTGAAAGGACAGCTATACTTTACATGCAACATTTCCTTTGCCCAAAGTTCATTTTCCTCCCTACAGAATTATCTTTATACTGTGCTATATTAAAAAAGCATGACTTACCTGCATCTTCATCTCTGTGGCACTCTTGTCCTGTTCAGTTTTCATAGTGGATTCAATGTTACATATGAATAAACTCTGATGACGTTTTCTTTTGGAATTTTCTACTCTGTCCCCTGCATATATTTGTCCATCACATTTCAATATATTTTGCCAGGCGGGAAAAACACAATGCAAAATATCTGTAGCTCATATTCTTTCCAATAATGCTGGGGTCATAAACCTACCGAGTGTTTTGGAATTCACAGGTCTTCTACATTGTACTGGTGTTTCTAGTTCCTGTCTTCCTGTTCCCTGTGGTCATACATCTATTGATTTTTTGGGAATATCACAGGTCTTTTACTTTATAGTTTCAGAGAGAGAAGATACCTGAAAGCAATGCCAGAAACGGCCTAACTTGCAAAGCTAATTGATTCCTGCATTTTCAAAAAATATAATTTATGCTGTTTTACAGCAGCAGAAGAAAATGTTTGCAGTGTGTTTAAATCCTGTTATAGAACCCAAAACAGAGATTTGTCATTGGAAGAAAGTTACAGACACTGTGGCCAGATATTGCCAAAGTTAATAGTGATCCTGAGTTGTGCTGTTCTATATAAATGTACAAATGATTTGAAGAGTAAAGTGAGATAAACTTATTTTCCAAGGACATGAGATCGCATTAAGGAAAAAATACCTGTAAATCAATCAATCAGTTAATCAATCAAATCTTCTGAATTAATCATATTGGTATGTTTGCCTCCCAAGCAGACATTTGGGAATAGAAATAAATAAAAAAAAGTTTTGTAATGACTACTTGGACACTGAGACATAATACACAGAACATCAAGATATGAGAAAACATATATGTTTTTCATTTTCTGGTTGAAGTGGTCATTTCAGAATTGATTCTAATAGAAGATAAATGCAATATATTGTATTGGTATGATTCTTTATGGTGAGTTTATGGCAATTCAGGCTGTAAATAAAATGAAATATTAAATAACTTAATACTGAAATGGGATTACTAAAATAGTCATGTAATTAGTTTGCTGGTTTTTGCTTCTTATATATACAGACAACTCAAATGGTACTGTCTTACTTTGTGCAGTTCTGGTTAATGAATAATTTGTCTAAGTATCCCAGTATGCTTTGTTCCTTCCCACATTCTACTTCCACTTTTAATGTATTCTGTCATCTCTTTCCTTTACTTTCACACTTCATTTCTAACTGCTCAAATATTATAACACCTCTTGGATTTCCTGTGGTACAGCATCTGGCTTTATATAGCTGTTATCACCCTGTCATGTATATATGTCAGCACATACAAATGAAGAAAACAATAAGTGCATTTGTAAAAGGATATAATTTAATGTGCAGTGGCATGTGGATACCATTTAAGTTTAATGAAATTAAATTAACTAATGTTATGATTAAGCATAAATGCAGAAATAATACAGCGTATTAAACAATTCAGAGTTAGTCTTGTTTCCAAAGGACAACAATATTTGCTGAGAAAAAGACATAACAGGAGTGGACTGTCAATGAATACCAACCTCAGCCACACAATAAACTATATATTTAAGGGGGACATGCTTAAAACAGTGTTTCTTGTATAATTACATACTGAACCAGTTAGGATCATAGGATTATAGGAGGTTATTAGGCTAATGACCCTGGGTCCCTTACAAGCCTAGCCAAGAGTTTATCCCCAAAAAGAAACCTCAGTCAGCACCTATCACCCTTGTCAGTGAGGGACACAGGTGGAACCCCTGGGAAAAATGTGTGGTTTCCCATCCACTCATCATGGTTACACTTGAAGAGGATCAGTGAGGTGCTCTGTTTCACATGTATGGGAAGTCTATTCCAGAGATAGGGCAGCCTCTGGGAGAAAAACATGTCTCTTCAGCAGGTTTTGTTGATGTTGCATATTAGATTCAGGGCTTTTGAGCAGGTAGTGCATGAGGAATTAAACTTATGGATATGGAGCATCTTTAGTAAGGCAGGATCCGAGATTGCGTTGTAGGCAAGACACCAATCACCCCTGAGCAATCTGTACAATATCAAGAAGAGTGATGGTGATTTGAGCTTGTCTGCATAGGACAGGTGTTAGAGGCCATGGATTCTCTTTGTGAGGTATTTCAGTCGCCTTTACAGTTGGTGCAGATGTTTGGAGAGGTACATCCCAAATGGAGGGTTATACTCAATTATTGGTGCAGATGTTTGGAGAGGTACATCCTAAACGGGGGGGGGGTTATACTCAATTATTGGTCTAATGGGGAAGTAGTATACAGAGGTAATAACCACTGTTTTTCTGGAGCAACCCCTTTACTTATGAGATGAACCAAGTAAAAGGCTTTTCTGACCACTGCTAGTACATGATTGTCGAATGTGCGGTTGTTATCAACCTGAGTACCCACATCTCTCACCACAGGTTGTGTGCTTAGGGGGGTTGCCATTGATGTGGTAATCAGTAGGAGTCGTGTTTTTGCTGAATGGTATGATGATACATTTTTTTGCATTTAGCTTGAGGCCATGACATTGGCACCAGTCATTAGTTGCTCTGAGACCCTCTGGCAGTATGTTAACACCATTTGGGGAGTCAATGACAGCACTCAACTTACAATCATCCACAAACTTGGTCAGCTACAAGCCTTTTGTCTTTGTCTGAACCTCTGAGAAATAGATGCCAAACAGTAGAGGTCCCAGGACAGATCCCTGGGACCTCCACTAGTGACAGGTCTGTATCAGAGGTGGAAGTGCCTATTTTGACTTTGAGGGTCCTGTTGGTGACCCAGTTGGCCATCCACCTGATGAAATAGGGATTTTTGCCAAGTTGTGTTAGCTTTTCGATGATGGCCGAGTGGGGATTCTGTCAAAGGCCTCGACCAAGTCAAGATAAGCTGTATGCACTGACTTTCCCTCATCCAGTGCCTTGGTGACAGTCTCAAAGAAGTCAACCAGGTTCACCAGACAAGATATGCCCTTTACGAATCCATACTGAGTAGGTTCATGTGCTTGGAGATTTCCTATGTCTTTGTTTATGAGATACATAATAATACGCTCCTTGGCTTTACAGATCAGACTTGTCAAGCTAATGGGGTGATAGTTTCCAGGGTCAGTAGTGGCACCACTTTGTGCAAGGGGATGAGAATGGCAGTTCTCCACTCTGCTGGAATGAAACCTGTACATAGGATGTGGTTGAATAGGGTTCTCAATGGCAAAGCCAATTCTTGCTGGAGATGGTGCAGAATACATCCTGGGATAATATCAGGTCCCATGGAAGCCATTCTCCTTGCCTTGGATAAGGCCTGTAACACGATCTATGGAGATGTGAGGTGCAGGACAAGTATGGGATACTGAAAGGGCCTTTGGGGGGACAGGATGGTAAAATTTGAACTGAACCTATCTGCTAGCAGGTTGGCTAAGTCAACAGGATCAGTGTAAGTGATACTGTTAAGTACTAATTTGGAAAAAACATGGGGAGTTAAGACTGGCAATATTTACAACACAATGTATTCACCAAGTACATATTAGTGAAATCTTTTACATTTGAGCTGATGTCGTCATCTAGGCATGAATGTACATTTTAAAGATTTCTTTTTGTTCTGGCACTGTAAACTGCAGTGCTTTGAATAGCTGACATACGTGTTATGGATTGGGAAAATGTAGCATTGTTTGTAGTCTTTTCACTTCTGAATGCATTCATTGTGATTTACATAATTATAAAAAGTATGTCTAGTGCTTCTGTGCACTCCGGGTTGCAGCTGTTACTTATGGGTACATAGGTGATTATTAGACTAATGACTCTGGGGGCCTTTTTAAGCCTAGCCATACTTCACAAATGTATCTGACAAGTTTTGATATCCTAGAGATATTTTAAGGGGAATACGTAGGTTTGGGCATGGGTGGCCAAGCAGTACAGACTGCCTCTGTCTACTAGAGACATAGGTGCCAGACCACAGGTAAGTTTCCAATTCCCCATCCACTGGTTCAAGTTATGCTTGAATTGGGTTTATGAGAACTCTGATTCACATTGATGGGAATCTTATTCCAGAGAAGGAGTAGTCTCAAAGACTCTTACCCGTCCCTCCAACATGTCCTATTTGTGTTGAAGATGAGGTTTAGGTCCCTAGATCAGGAAATTCTGATGCTATTTGCTTTGCAGATGTGTAACAGGCCCATCAGAGTGGCATCAGAGGATGCTTTGTAGACCAGGTATAGATTATCTCTCATCACACTTTCAATGTTTAGTGTCCTGTCACCTATGTGGTAATTCATGGGTACATGTTTTTTTCCAAAGGGGATAACTATACATTTCTTGGCATTAAGCTTGAGCCCATGGCTCTGGCACCAGGCATCTGTTTCTGTAAGGCCCTTTTGTAGACTATCCACATAATTTGGGGATTCAGTAATGGCTCCCAGTTTGCAGTAATCTGCAAACATTGTTAGCCAGAATCCCTTAGTGTTGGCCTGTACTTCACAGAAGTAGATGCCAAACAAGAGTGGTCCCAGGACTGAACCCTGAGGTACTCCACTTGTCACTTGTCTGGAGCTGGATTTGGAGTCGGTCACTTTTACAGTCTGGGTTCTGTCAGTAAGCCAGTTGGCATCCCATCGAGTGACGTAGGGATTTATGCCCAGCTTAATAAGTTTATCTATGATTCCAGAGTGGGGGATGGTGTTGAAGGCCTTGGCGAGGTCCAGAGAGGCTGTGTAGACCGCCTTACCCTCGTCCACAGCTCTGGAGACTGATTCGAAGAAGTCAATCAGATTCAGGAGACAAGATCGACCCTTCACAAACCCAAACTGGGTGGGGTCCAGTTTTTGAAGGTTGCCAATGTCTTTGTTTATAAGTTCCATGATAATGCGTTCCATGCCCTTGCAGATCAGGCTTGTCAGACTGATGGGATGGTAGTTACTGGGGTCCAAGGCGGATCCTCCCTTGTGGAGCAGGATAACTGTAAGTTGGCACTAATTCAATCTGCCAGGATATTGGCAATATCCTTGGGATCAGTATATTTAATGCCATTCTGTTGTAGCTCAGAGCAGATCTGAGCATTGCCATTTAGATTCTTGACATAACTATAGAATGCCTTGTGGTTGTCTTTGGAATCTTTGGCAATTTTATTTTCGTAACTAGCTTTTGAGGATTTTATGAGAGATCTCAGCTTCTTACTAAGGCTGGTGAGGGAGTTTTTTGTATCCTCGGATTTTCCTCTTTTCTGCAACAGTTTCTTCCTTCTGTTGTATAGTTTGTTTATAGCAGGGGACCACCAGATTGGCTTCCTTTTTTTGGAGAAGAGCATCTTGGTTCTATTTGGGATGGCATGATTCATGCATGAGTGGATGTGCTCGTACAGTGCCTTAGTGTAGGATTCTGCAGTCGAACTTCCAGATCCCGTGATGTAGATACCTTACCCTTACTTGTAAGCTGTGCAACATAGAATGATTTGCTTGAGTACCTATGCTTTATTTTTCAGATGCTCAATACAGATTTGTGCTAAAAATGTAACTTTTACTGAAAGCATCCTGCAAGAGGCCCACACTATGATCAAATGCCATCTAAAACACTGTTTTCAACATGCCTATATTTTATGTTGTTTTATAATTTATGAAAATTAAACCACATCAGCTTATAAAGGATTAACATAAAGATTTGTCAACTATGAAATTACTCATAATGAAAGAACACAGTTTTACCAGTACATTCATTTAAGAAATGACAAAGGGCAGGATTCACGAAGGCTTGCACGGAGTGTAAGAGACGTGTAACACTCCATGCAAGCCTCGCGATCCAGGAACAGCCCGAAACTTCGTGTAAGAGACCAGCTAAAACGTCTCTTACACGGACTGAGCGTGGATATGCTAAATACATCACTTGCAGCCAAAAGGTATGCAAATGAGGTATATTAGCAATCCACGAAGCAGAAACCAGCCCGTGTAAGAGATGTTTTAGCTGCAGAAATGTACTCAGTTGACAACTGAGTAAGTTTCTGCAAAAATCACAACGGAGCCATGTCAGCTCCACATAAAGGGTGCATATGTGTCAGGCAGCATGCTAATGGCCAAATATGTGGCCATTGGCAAGGTAACCCGATACAAAAATTAAAAAAAATATATGTTTAAACGCAGCGCAGCCCCGCGCAAACGGGCTGCGCTGTATAAAGCATAAAAATGAAGGTTATAAACCCACAAATGTGGGTTTTATGCAATACATGGAATGACAATGCAGGGACCAGCAGACCAAAAACAACATGGCCACTGTGTAGTGGTTGCTAAGGGGGGAAGCTGAGTCTAAGACATGTAACTAAGCATTAGTAGGCAATCTCATGCAAATGAGGGTTAGGATACTGAATCCCACAGTCACATAGCAAATGAGCACAGTCTGAGTAGTGTAAGAGATACATAAGGGGGAGGAATAGTGTAGGAGATAGGTGACATCACAGGGGGGAATGGTAGAAAGAAATGCAGTTCATTGGAGGGCAGTGTAACATGACAGATGACAGACACAGATCGGGGAAAGAGGAGTGCCACAAGATAAGCATGGGAAAGTCAAGAAATGGAAGGCATACACTGTTACTTACACCAAAGTTTCTTGCTGGTCGTGCATGCGCACGTGTGCATGCCATGAAGCACGAGTAGGGCAGTGTGTGCGCGTGTAAGGCAGACTGAGCATGTGGGAGCGTGTTGGTAGACTTTGAAGACTGTTTACGCTAGTGTGCGTGCGTGTAGGGCAGACTGAGCATGTGGGAGCCTGTTGGCAGACTTGTAAGACTGTTTGCACTGGTGTGCGCGCGTTTCAACCCGAATAGGCAGATCCTGAACTGTGTAAGCATGTGTGCGCGCATGTAAGCCACTGTGAGCACGTTTCTGCTGGTATGCATGCTGCTCCCCCCTGAGGACACAGAAAGGAAAAAGGAAGCAACAGAATTAGTAGGAAGCTAGCAGGGAATACTGCTGGAGCTAGCAGGTGAAAACAATTAGAAGCAGGCAATTACACAGGCAGAATAGTAGCCCAGCCCAGCACTTAAAACTCTGCAATCAGCAGTGCAGGATGTTTCTCTCAAGAGACACTGCAAGACAGGAGTAAGCTATTAGAAGTGAAAACTGAAAAAGCTGAACTCAGAGCAGAAATGTTAGGGGCTGCCATAGCTGTCATAATGAGACATAGGCGACTTGCTGAGAGTGGTGACAATGCAGATGGTGCCAGACAACCCACAGTGAGGAGACGGAGAAGAGTGTACAGGCCCAGGGTCACCTACCACAGGTTACATGAGCTGGAGATAGTAGAGTGCTACAGAGTGGACAGAGAGCTCCTGCAGCAAATAGTTGAGCTGTGCAGGCCACACCTCACACACAGAACCAACAGAGGGGAACCCATCCCAGTGGAAACCAAGGTATGTGTTGGCCTAAGAATACTAGCAACAGGTACCTTCCAAAGACCAACTGGTGATATGATGGGGATATCACAGCCATCAGCCTCCAGGTTACTGCACCAGTTCCTGGATGCCATGTCAGCACATGTCGGTGATCATGTATATTTCCCTAATGCCCGTGAGGTATTGGCCAGCAATATGCATCTCTTCCAGCAAATAGCGGAATACCCTGAGGTAGTGGGTGCAATAGACTGCACGCACATACGCATCAAAGCACCAGCCGGTGAGCGGGGTAGGGCCTACATTAACTGCAAGGGCTTCCCCTCCATCAACTGCCAGGTCGTGTGTGATGCCCAGGGCATAATAATGAATGTGTGTGCTGGCTGCCCTGGGAGCTACCATGATTCCCACATCTGGCATTTGACGCAGCTGTACCAGACATTTGCCAATAGGGACATCCCACACGGACACCTACTGGGGGATGCAGGTCATGCACTGGAGCCGTGGCTGATGACACCCATCAGAAACGCACACACACCTGAACAGGAACACCATAATGATGCACACGCACAAACACGTAATATAATAGAGCATGTGTTTGGGCTGCTCAAGTCACGGTTCCGGTGTCTGGACACATCTGGTGGAGCCTTGCAGTACTCACCAACTACATGTACCCAAATTGTCATGGTATGTGCTATGCTACATAATATGATCTTGCGAAAACAGCTGCAGCAGGACCAGCATAGGGCTGGGCCGAACAGCCCCCCACCATTGCCAAGGCCATCACAGGCCTTGGCAAAGAGGCAACGCATAGCACATACACTGGCTCAGTAGGAACCCTGGGAATGATACCCCCTCTGACTTACTCAAATAATAACAGGGATGCCTAAAATGACATGACCTGCTCACAAACATGTACAGGGAGTGTAATATGTGCATCCGACAGAGGCAGCCCTGCAGCACCACCTGAGGCATGAATGCCATGTGTTAAGTAATGCAACACCATGTACTATATGCACACCTGAGGACCCTGACTAACATCCACCCTCACCAAGCATGAAGCCACAAAATGATGATGGGATGATCAATTGCAATAACTGGCTGAAGTAATGCAGTTAGTCAAAGGGGAGCCAATGTGTTTCAGCCTGGGAAGACATGCGGAGCATGACATGATGCACCACCTGCTAGGGGTGGCGTGCACCTATCAGTCCAGGCCCCATGGATACTGGCAAAGGCTGTCAGTACCCACAGCATGCCCTGAATAGGTAAGTCTCAAAACACAAACCCACCTTCATAGGTACCACAAAGGATAGGAACCTAGATGTAATGCTACCCAATGCCAGAAGTCTAAACAGCAAGATGCGTGCAGTGTAAACGCACACAGTATGTAGAATGTTGATATCAGTCCTGTAATAGAAAACTGGGTCAAGGCTCACATCAGCACCCTAACACTACCAGGTTACACCTCATACTGTGCTGTACAGCCACAAAACATGGAACAAGCTACAAAAGGAGGGTGACTAGCAATAAATGTCAAGGATAACCACACCCCCATGTTGGTACCACAACAAGAAGCAGCATGGATTAGCCATGGTCAAATACCAATGGCTAAAACCGCCTCCCAGTATATAGCCTGCTGCAGACTACTGTCCTAATACCAGGAACTGCACCTGGCCTATGTTGGAATACATGAATATATCAAGCCCCCCAAACCACATTATATTGCTTGACTGAAAATACCCAGACATACACTGGGAGCATTATAATAGCACTAACACAGTAGGAGAAAAGTTCCCAGAATCCATAAACCAAAATGCCCAGGAACAACGTACCACTCCCACAAGAGGGGTAAGCATACTGGATGTGATAATCAGCAACATGTGTACTGGATGGCAAGATGAGAAGTGTATCCCTCACTGGTAAGACCAGACCATAGAGTAATCACACTGGATATACACATCCTGACCACAGTCCCTGGCCACAAAACCACAGTGAAAAACATGTATAAAGCATAGGTTGCACCCCTCCAAACCGATGTGGAATCCACAAAAGGCCCTGTACAAGTGCAGAATATGGGACACACCGCAGAACATGTTATACAGGCATTCCATGAACACAGCCAGGAATGCTTGGAGTATGCAATCACAAATAACAACAAGACACAATGCCATACACGCAGGCATCTGGCATGCTGGACTCCAGCCATTACCAAACCACGCAAGAGAATGTGGAAGCTACTACGTGATAGAGCAAACATAAAAAGGGAAGTACTCACTGATCAGTAGTATGGCAATAAAATATGTCCACACATACAATCCACTAAGGCCAGCCACAACAAGTAGAATCTGTGAATCCAGAGGCAATGTGACACCTGCCCCAAGTACACAGACAACCCACAACTCCCCCCAATAAATACAAATATATGTGAGAGATGCAACCATTTATCCAAACCGGAGGCTGAGCTCCCCCAACTCAGTACTGTCAAAACTAGTCAGGAGGAGAAGGTAACCACATACACCACAAACCCAGTCCCACATAGACCTATCACAACTGCAAACCAAACACATAAACACAGAAAAACATTCCCAGAGGCCCAAATTACAAACACACCACACCAACAGAAGCCTCCAAAGCAGATCCCAAGCAACCACAACCTCCAAACATAGCACATGCAACACATAGTACACAAAGCTGGTGTGCCAAACAGTTACAGGCCAGAAGGAGAAACAACATGCCTGATACAGTTGTAATAGGTGTCTGTATAGGCAGACACACTGCTGTCCCACTCACCAGACTGAACAAGGGAAAGGGTACAGTAAGCTGCCTGTAGGCTGCCACAATATGCCACATAACACAAGTACGCAGGTCACCCCAAAGCAAGCAGAAATATGATGCACTCATTGTCCATGCTGGTGTGACTGACCTGAGATGTACCGCCCTGGACTACATGAAAAGAGACATGGATGAGCTCTCTGAGTATGTACTCCAGGCCGGTATGACACTGGCCGTTTGCAGCATCCAACCCTCACCAAGACTGATGCCACAGTACAAACACAGAATGATCAGCTTTAACAGGTGTCACAGTTACAGCTGTCAGTCCAAGAGGGTCTAATGTCTGTCTGCTTGAGATGTCATGCATGACAAGCCATGCTGCTGTTCCAGGGATGGCTTGCACCTTTTACCCCTGGACGTCTGGATACTGGATAAGGCCTTTGCCACCTCCATAGAGCCGTACGTAGGCAAGGCCAAAAAGACTAACCCACCACCCTAGAAAACATAAGTGGTAAGAAACATAAGGGTAATGCTGACCAATGCCAGATGTGTAAACTGCAATATGCATGCCCCTGAGGCACTTCCCAGTATGGAGAACATCGATGTCTGTGCAGTGACAGAAGCCTGCTGCAAGCCTACTGATAGCACACCAGCATTACCAGGTTATACCACATATCATGCGTTATGGCCCCAACACCTGGACCAAAACATCAAAGGAGGGGGAGTATCCATATGCAGCACAGACACGCATACGGCCAGGTAACTGACAATGCACGAAGCAGCAGAGACCACCCATGTGCACCTAAGTGTAGTCAAAACTGTTGTACAGTCTGTAGCATGCGACAGACCACACTCTCACACACAAGAACCCCACCCAGACATCCTAAAGACACTGGACAGTATGAATGTCCCACCAAATACCAGACAAGGTACTCACAAATTACCACATAGGTGGTAAACCATTATGTATGCAAGGAGTAATCAGGGACCTAGGGACACAAGTCGACAGTAACCTGTCATGTGACTCACAATGCCAATGTTGCTAGGAAGACTGTCTATATTGGACACCGTATCATGAAAGGATTCACATCTACATCAACAGAGGTCACTGTGCCCCTGTACTGTTCCCGTATCAGACCCATAATCTAGTACAATGACTCATATGGGATGTACCGTACCTGACACCTGCAGCGGTTCGGAAGACCTCAAAGGTACCCCACCAAGAGGATAAAGGGTGTCAAATATATGTCATATGCTGCCTGGCTGTAGACACCCCAGCTGAATACAGTCACAGACTGCCTACACAGAGGCATTGTATCTGTTGTACAAGGCCATGTCCAACACAGGAGTAATGGACATGCTCCACCACAGGAAAACAAAGCCATTGAAGCTGTGAGAGTGACAGATGTCAGCCTCAACACATAATGAAATAGGATGTGCTGGAGGGACAGATACATAACCCAGAGGCTCCCCACACCCAGAAACAGGATCCCAATCCATGTTAGGCAGAGCCCCTCATTGACACCCCTCAAGAGGAACATTGCCAAGTGGATGGATGATCGTACATGTACACTGGGGGTCTTCACTGTGTCACGTCCAGACAGAGGCACAGTAAAGAAAATCATAAATGGCCATAATAGTCACATAGCAAGGGGAGGCGAAAGACACACACACTCTGGCTTGGCTTACTAATGCACTAGGGTGGATAGCCTAGTATGAACCCATGAACCTATGAAGATACAAATTGTACAGGACACTAAGGAGAATCACAAGGCTTACTTAACTGATGGTAGGGACCATGTTGGGAATTCACAGATATGCTCCGAATCACACAGATATTACAAACAACATAACAAACACACACACATATTGCCAACATACAACCTGACAGGTTCAGTGCAACCCCCCCCCTCCAGAATGCAAAATATCTATCCCAGCAGACTGCTGGTCCCCTGACATTGCAGATGCTGAGGTAACAGCCATCATCTGCAAAGCAAAACACACAGCAGCAAAGGTATGTGATGGTGTCCTGGGCTGAGGCCAACATGGACTCCAAGAATAATGGAATGCCAAATCACACTACTGCCCAATGTCAGCCTTACCACAGGATATGTACCCAAAGAGCAGTGTACAACAACAGTGGTCCTTCACAACAAAGGTGTTGCCTGAATGGATACTGAAAACTACCACCCCAGGATCCTGACAAGCTTAGTCTGCACAGCTATGGAAAGGATCAGTATGTACCGCAGACATAAAGCTATCGTGGACCTACTGACAACGGACCCTACACAGTGTGGCTGTCGTAACTGCAGATCCTGCCCCTAAACATGTTTGACCCATTTGAAACAGTCATTAAGGTCATTGATGAGGGCAATGTGGTCCACAGAGCATAGCTGGATGGTGCATATGCTTCCAGACAATACCCTACGAGTTCAGTATGGATATGTTCACCAGCTTAAATATAAACCCCTATGTCAGTAGAGGGGTTACAAACCAGACCAAAAACAGAACTGACATGGTCAGATATGCTGCATCCATGTCAGACTACAAAGCAGATATGAGTGGCATTCCACAAGGCTTGGTCCTGGGACCCCCCCGTTCTGTATATATGTCCCATAGGTACAGGCCAACATGGAAGGACTGTGACTGAACATGTATGCAGAGGAGTACAAACAGCCCACCATATCCGACCCCCAGCTGACACAAGCAACCCACAAAAGGGCCACCTAGAAACAGACAACTGGAGCCATAGCCATGTCAGCAAGCTAACTGCAGAACTGTGTATAGACAACCACCATGGATATACAGTAAGTGCCCACAAATTACCACACAGGTGTTAACCCATTACGTACCTAACATGTAATGAGAGACCTGGGGACACAAGGTGATAGATATCCTGCATTGGACAAACATGTGGCTGTAGTGTTCGCAGAAACATACCATATATCCACCCAATCATGAAGGTTGTCAGGTGTAGATAAGGGGAGGTCACTGTGGCTCTGCAGTCATCCTTCATCAGCGTCACAATTGACTACAATAGCCCCTGTGGGATATACCTCAGCAGACACCTCCATCAACTGTAAAGTCCACAACAGTTCCCCACCAGGAGTAGCAAAGAGCATGAACAGATGCCATGTGTTGCCTGAGTAAACAAACTGCAGCTCCACACACTGCCATACTGCCCACCCAGAGGCAAGCTGTGCCTGATGTATGAAGCCATGTCCAAGCTGGAATCAATGAACATGCTGCACCTTGTACAATCTGAATGACAGTGAGCTATGCACATGAGAGACCTGAACCCCAGCACTGACATACATAGGACAAGCTGTACAGAATGATCCATAACACAGAAGGCACCCCACTCTTGAGTAAACTCCCAGTACAGGTTAGCCAGAGAGTCACCTATCGACACCCCTCAAGAGGAATCCCGATGAGTGGATGGGAGATGGTAGGTTAACCCTGGGTATCACTGTTATGTCAGAGGTAGACAGAGGCACAGTATACTAACCATGACATATGTCATGGCAAACTCCAGTTACAATGTGTGTCGAAGGACAAACACACTCTGTGACTAGCATCAGAAATGGCCTAGGGAACATCGCTAGTGTTTGCCAATGTCCACCTATGTTGTGGAATACACTAACAATGTTGGACAAGCCTGGTGTAGGTAGTCCATATCTGAACATAATGCAACATGGTCATATGTGCACAACTGGCCCCTACACAGTCTGTTGTGCTTACTATGAAGATGTCAAGCAGTGATAGGACTAAAGCCCAGGATACTGTCCACCACAGTGAAAGTACTGAACCAGTACACTATACGGTACTACAGTGTTAGGTCATTATGAAAGGATGTTGACAACTGTATGCAAAGTATCGCATGCAATCCTTGCAGGCACAGTATAATCCCTGTTGTGGCAGACATGAAGCAGTTGGCCAGTTAGTACACAACATGACACCCAACACACAACCATAAACGTGAGATATTGTTGAAGTTCACACACACCCAAATATGTGGTGGACTTCAGAGTTCAACATATGGAAAGCTCACACTGGGCATGCTCACACACTTTGATAAATGAGGCATATGTCAGACAACATGCCATGGAAAGGCTGAACTGGGCATGCTCACACCCTTAGGCCATATCTCCGTTTAGCAGTTGGCCACTCAAATCTGGTATTTGTACGTGTCATTCCAGGAACCAACCACAACACAGCAATCTGCCCAGTGCACACAGTAAATGACTACAGAGACATAAGTGATATAGTGGATTGCCCTCATATTCAAACATCTTCCACAGATACACAAGTTGTTCATAGGAACAGGGAATGCTATGGCAATAAAGACCTGCAAACAATCTAACAGCACAACAAATATTGTGCATCTGACAATTGAACATATGGGTGTAGAGGTCAATACTAGGCTTGTTGCCCTAGGGAATGACAGCTTAGCCAGAGTGCGCTTGGCATCTGCATCCCCAGTACAGTAGGCTACTGTGCCACTGTAAAGTAGGTCACATAAGGCAACGTGTGAGGCTAGTGAGCTGTGCCTCTGTCAAGCAGGGGCACAGTGGAGATCCCAGGGTTTGAATGTGGTAAGCCACAGCCATGATGTTGGTGTGTGCTGGAAGAGGGTTTATGAGGACCTCTAACAGTAAGTGGGCATCAATAACAGACTGAGGGGAGCCCTATCTGCATTGTCTGGACAATTCCACTGTCAACACTGTGTTGTGATGATTATGTGGGAATGAATTGTCGTGCCGGTACTGTTCACAGATGTCCTCCCTCTGTGGGCTACAGTTCTGCAATGTATTAGCTCACTCTGTCTGTTGGACGGCTCATATATGGCTGGTGTACACCTGACAGGTGTCTTGTTGTGGAGCAGTCATGGGTATATGTGGGATAGCATGATCAATGCAAACCTTACACATGCTCATAGAATGCAATTGTCAAGGATTATGCAGAGTGGCCAGTATAGTCCCCCAGCATGGGTCCTTTGTAGTCGTCCACCCCAGTCTTCACAAGTGTAGTCTGCTTGTGCTAAATACAGTTTGTTTGCAGTGACAACCTTGCCTGGGGGTGGGGATGGGATATGGTTGTCCAGGGAAAGGTGGGTATGGTCAGATATCAACAATGGTGGTCTACCTCTGGTGTGGAACAGTGAGTACCTATGTTGAAGATGGACAGGTGCAATATGTATTCCCCCATGTGGCTGTGGTGAGTGGTTCTGCCATAGCACATGGACCCACAAATTGTAGTGGCAGTAGGGTAAAGTGGTAGAGGCCTGAGTAGTTCCCACACGCAATATGCCTGTACCTGATGTTAACAACTGTAATGGTGTATGTGAACACCTGCATATCCCGGCACTTTCCCCAGGGAAGCAAAGTGTGTGTCCTGGATGTGGGAGTGGTGTTCTGGACTGGTTGTGTTGTGTGTTACAGGTCCTGTGGTCATGAAGCATGGTATAGAACATAACCTGCCAGTGTGATGTGCATATCTGACCCTGACGTAGGTGGCTGCAAATGCATATATATGCTATCCCCCACCTGACAGTTAGTACTAGATGTACATACCTCTGTAGAAATAAAGATGTCAGCACCCTATAAATACTGCAGGTGCAGACCAGATGCCCAGTAATTTGGTTAGCGTGCTCTGCTAATGCGTCTCCCTCAAGTGTCATAATATAGGTAGGTAGGAGTTCGAACCATGCAAATGCTCAGTGTGTGTGTGTGTGTGTGTGTGTGTGTGTGTGTGTGGGTGAGCGGGGTTGATGTGTGTGCAAGTCTGTGTGAGGGAGATGTCCCTTTTGGCAACTGTGAAAGCACTCTACAGGATGCACATTCCCCTATCTAAGCACGGATGATGTCAGCACCCTATAAGTACAGCAGGAAAAGGGAAATCTCCCAGTAATTCGAATAGCACACTCTGCTAATGCGTCTCTCTCAAGTGTGATATCTTAGTTAGGTAGGGGTTTGAAACCTGCAAATGGCAAGTGTGTGTGTTTGGAGGTGGGGAGTTTGTGTGTGTGCAATTCTGTATGAAAGACATGTGCTTTTTTGCAATCAGGAGATCACACTACATGATGCACATTACCCTTTCCAAACAGTGATGATGTCAGCACCCTATACATACAGCTGGAGAAGGGACACCTCCCAGTAATCCGAATAGCGCACTCCGCTAAAGCATCTTTCTCAAGTGTCATAGCATAGTTAGGTAGGAGTTTGAAACCTGCAAATGGCAAGTGTGCGTGTTTGGATGTGGGGAGTTTGTGTGTGTACAATTCTGTATAAAAGACATGTGTGTTTTTGCAATCAGGAGATCACACTACACGATGCACATTACCCTTTTCAAACACTGATAATGTCAGCACCCTATACATACAGCTGGAGAAGGAACACCTCCCAGTAATCCGAATAGCGCACTCTGCTAAAGCATTTCTCTCAAGTGTTATAACATACTTAAGTAGGAGTTTGAAACCAGCAAATGGCAAGTGTGTGTGTGTGCTTGGATGTGGGGAGTTTGTGTGTGTGCAATTCTGTATAAAAAACATGTGCTTTTTGGCAATCAGGAAATCACACTACATGATGCACATTAACCTTTCCAAACACTGATGATGTCAGCACCCTATAAGTACAGCCGGAGAAGAGGAACCTCCTAGTAATCCGAATAGTGCATTTCGCTAATGCGTCTCTCTCTCGTGTCGTGACATAGTTAGGTAGGGGTATGACTTCTGCAAATGGCAAGTGTGTGTGTGTGTGTGTGGGGGGGGGGTAGTAGGATGTGTGTAATTGCAAGTGTGAGAGAACAGATCCTTTTGGCAAATACTACAATACAGCAGATGCTACATATTCCCCCAGTAAACACAGGGAATGTCACCACACTATCAGCACAGCCAAACAGGGCTACTTGGCCAGTAATGCCAATAGTGCGCTCCGCTACTGGGTCTATTACCATTGTCAGAGTACAGATAGGTATGTTTTGGAAACCCACAACTGTCACGTGTGGTTGTGTCACACATTATGACCTTGTGTGGGTCTTTGTGCATAACAATGCATGCCATTGCCTAAACCAGCAATGGCAATGCACACATGATGTATGTGTGTGACACATACACATAAATACCTGTGACCTGCAGTAGTTACCATGTCTGACACGTGCCTCGAGTGGATAAATGGTATTCGCAATGCATAACAATATGACTGTGTCTTACTGTGCAGGGGCCGCACGTGGTATGTGTCTATACAGTGTGGGTTGTATATGGTAAAATACCTACAGCAGGGGATACACATCTGGTCTGGGCCATATAGTCTACATGTAGTTGATGAACAGGTGCTGCATGTTCCCACCTGTTGTGGGAGTGGTAACATGTTATTCCACTGCAATTCAGTGACCACATGCTGGGAACCTTTCAGCTAGTGTGTTGTAGCTACAGTAATGCTCATGCACAATGTTTGGCTGGATGCAGTCCAGCCATATAAAGACATTTCTTGAGACTGTCATATTGCCAGTGTTGTTATGGAGGATAGGTGGGTTTCCTGTGTATGGGAGGGTTGTGTGTGCCAGACTATGAACCAGAAGGCAGTCCAACACACTGTTAACTGCACATGAATAGGCCCTGATGCTTTGTGCTGTGCCAACAACCTGGAGGTGTGTGTATCTGTGGTGCCTTGGGATATCACCCCCTGTCCATGTGTGTTACATGTGTAGGGGACAACAGGCATGGTATGAGGTATAACCTGGCAGTGATGGGTTGCACCTGTGAGCCGTGAATCAGGACTCTGGTACTGCACAGACATTGCAGTTCACCGTGCTGAGGACAGTGTCCAGTGCATGCATCTTGCGGTGTACACTGCTGGTGTTGTGTAGCATCACTGTTAGTGTCCTATCCTGTGTGATACCCGCGGAGGTGGCTATGTAATCCGTGTCCTGCAGCAAAAGGCACTATGTGTGTATCAAGGGGCTTCGCCAATATACAATGGCCCATGGGTGTCACGTGCAAGCTGCCCCTCGCAAATCATTGTGGCTTCCTAGCATGTAAGCACACGTTGACAGCCAGTGGATACCCTATGAATGACATTGGAGATTGAGCAGAATGTAGACATAGAACACCCTTCCTACATATAGTGGTAGCATACCTGGTGAGGGTATGATGGCAACCAAGATCAGGCTCATACTGGCCCGTGCCACATGCTGAGAGATCCCTTCTATGTTCCCTATCATGTAGTCCAGGGAGGTATGTCTCAGGTCATCCATAGTGGCATGGTCAATGACTGAGTCATATGTGTCCATGCCTCTGACTGACCTGTATGCATGTGTTTTGTGGTGGACCATAGTGCCCCACAGGCATATCACTGTGACCTTCACCATGTACAGCCTGTTGAGCGGGACCCCACTGCAGCGGCCAAGAGAGGTACCTGACACATCTGTAGCAGGTGTGTTGTGTAGCCCTACAGGCTGTGAGTGTGTGGCACACGGGATGTGTGTGCCATGTGTGGCATGTGCTCTGTTCTGCCATAATGTATGTCTGTGTGCCAGCTGTGGAGGTGTGTGATGCTCAGGCAGGATGCTATTCTGAGTCTCCAAGTATGCCCCAGTGTGTTCAGATTGCTGTCAGTGCGGGTCTATGTCAGACTGGTATTGTAGTCACTGTAGTATGTCATGCCACCTGACAGGGTATGGCATTACTGGGTTCAGAGTGCTCAGTCCCCAGATTGGCTATGTGGTGGCATCCCACACATGTGTTGTACGTTCCTGGCCAGGGGTGAGGGTTGACTGCATACATGTGGCAGCTGTGACATTGCCACATGACTCACATAAACCACAACTGGACCATAGAGGTGATTCACAGGTTACCTTTGCACATGCTACCATAGTAGTGTGATTGCCATGGTGATTACCAACACATAGGGCCAATGGGGAACAACATACTGAAGGTGTGTATGTGTGGGTGTACTGCTACTGATTTCATAGCACTGGCATATATGACTGCACACGTGGGTAAATGCCAGGTAAGACATGTGCAATGTGTCACAGGCAACGTACATGCGAACAGGACAGACAGTGACGTTCTGTCATGTGTAAACTTGACATACGTATAGTACGCTATGCAGATGTCACTAGGAGTCCACAGAAGCACTGTAACTCTGCATTGCAGGTGGAAGCAGTGTTCCAGGGAACCCCAAGCGAACATGCATGCAAACAAAGCTACAGTAAGCAGGGCTGGAAGTAGTCCATTGTACAACAAAGAAGGGGTAACACTAACAGTAGGTAACAGTGCAAATATGTAGGCACTATCAACATGTACCCAGGAATGCACAGCTCAGATGTCCATGGTAGAACTGATATTATGTCATAGTTAATTGTGATTTGGATTACATTGGTACTGCACACATATCAACATGCATAGTCATTGTGGGCAACTTGCCACCATTACTGTACATGTCCATCATTGCATCACTACTTGCATTAGCTTCCCCTGTGCTACCCATGTATGTGGCTATCTGTTGACATCCTTACCACCGGTATGCAATAATGTGCAGCTGTTACACTTTGGTACGCACTATGGGTGTAGATAACAATTCAGGACAGTCATACGGTTACTGCATCAGGCATGCTGGGATATACACACAGTCATATCAGCACACTGTACTGTTACCAACATGATACTACTAATACACTTCTATGTAGTCACCCTGTGCATCAGCAACGTGTTTACCTGTTCCTGCACTGATGTTGGAGATTGCAGGAGGTGGCACAGTTTCATCATATGCACAGGGTGTGAATTAGGTATGCCTGAGTCTGCCACTGATACCACCAATTGACATGTGTGTGTATGTGTGTTGGTGAGGGACAGCAGTACAGGGTGGGGCACTGTTGGTGCAGTGTGTGCGTATGTGGTAGCCCTAGGTGTTAACATTTTGCATGTGTGTATGCACGCACACAGTTCCACCTCATGGCTGCCATATACAGGAGTTTGTGGACAGCCACAGACTGCACCTGGCAGGTCATACAGATCAGTGTCTGTGGGCACGGACACGGTACCTATGCCCGGCAGGGGTGCTACGGACCGTATCCGTACTAAGCCAGACTGGGTACTGTCATCAGAAGTGGGAGTGTGTTGACTGGACACAGGTCCCTGTTGGGACTGTCCAGAGCCACGTGCACGTGGTCTCCTGGGGCATTCTGATGACAGCACAGACCCAGCATTGCTGGGGCTGCTGCTGGCACTATGGGGCATCCGCGGCCTGTTGTCATCTGCGCTGACTGCCAGCTGCTGCTGTTGCTGGCATATGGCCACGTCGATGCCGCAACCGCCCACCATTGCCCTGGCTCATGGACATGTGGTTGTGGAACTGCTGTAATATGTCCCCACAACGTCTGTCTATGACATCGGTGAAATTACGGATAGCATCCGCGATGTCACGCATACTGTCAGTCATGGCTGTGTGACATGCTCTCAGCTCCCTCAGACCCTGTCTGGTGTACCTTTCCATACGCGACTGTGCCTGCATGACAGCCCGAAACATAGCTGAGGTTGACAGACCTCTTTGGGCACGCCTGCCAGAGGCAGTATGCCCATGGATGCTCCCACGAGAACCCATGGGCAACTGTCTGTGTGGTACCATCGCAGGACCCTGCCCATGGCTGCTGTGTGGGGAAGCATGTGCCACAGATACCACATTACCCTGGTCAATGCCCACTGTATCCTGTCCATCACCTAGGGACAATGGTGACATAGGATGTACTGGCAGGATGACTGTGCGCAATGATGGGGTTGACAGCTGTGTACTGTCAATTGGCTGACCAATGACGGACCCTGACACACCTTCCTGTGCCATTACACAGATATCATCATTATCAGTACCTGTGGCACCAGATTCAGGTTCCCTGCTGCAGGACACCAGAGCAGCACCAGAACCTGTGGGAGGAAGACAGGAAACACAGTTTACAGTGTCCACACAATGTTACCAGTGATGCACTTATGCACACATGCACACATGCACACATGCACGCGTGGACACATGTACACATGCACACATGGGCACAGGCACACATGCACACATGCACACGTGCACACATGCACACTTGCACACATGCACACTTGCACAATTGCACACATGCACACATGCACACATGCACACGTGGACACAGGCACACATGCACACATGTACACATGCACACATGCACACATGCACACGTGGACACGTGCACACATGGGCATGTGGACACATGCACACGTGGACACATGCACACATGCACACATGCACACGTGGACACAGGCACACATGCACACATGCACACATGCACACATGGACACAGGCACACATGCACACCCCGCAGTATACACACAGAGCACTACTGAGTTACACTAGTATTACTAGCACTATCAGGACTATTATAGGTATTGTTAAAACACACTCACCAGCATGGATGGCCTGCCTTGCTGTAACACCGGAGGGACCTGCAGAAATGAGGAGATTAATGTCAGTGGGCACAACTGTGCCATTGATACTGCATATGATACAGTGCAGTAGTACACCAGTTGCCTTTCACACGCCAGCTGCTGATATTGCCAATATCACACCTGCACAATTACATACTATGTTGACAGCTACATACCACGGACACACCTTACACATGCATAAACTAACAGTGTACAGAACAGTCAAGTGTACATATGGCATATTACCTGCACGCCCATGTCGTGCTGCTGTGTGGATCCAGCCTCCATCATGATGCAGGTGTATTGCTGTTGCTGTTCTGGGGCTGGAGCCACAACACTTAGGAGTACCCCTCCAGTCTGGTGAGGGGGATGTGTGGCCACCCCACCTCCTGTGGCAACCTGTTGCCTGTGGATATCCGACGACGCTGATGGACATTTCTGATTAAATCACTGCAGTGATGTCGCATCTGCTCATATGTCCTATTATGCGTGCCAATGTCATTTACCCTACGGACAAGGTCTTGCCACAGTGCAGCCCTCTCCTGCTGATTCTGGCTGGTGCGGGAAAACAGTATGTCATAATCCCGCACCAGGCTCTGGTGTATCTCCTCATCTTCTGCTGCAGAGTAGGCGGGATTACGCTGACGCCATGTCCCTGGAAGAGAACACAAACAGGATATCAGCAGACTATGTCAGCAATATATGGCACACATACTATACATGATACTCAACTGTAGTGATATACTACTACTCCCATATGTAGCATGTGTGTGTCTCTTGGTGGATACACAAGTACATGGCCAGATATCAGTGCTCAGCCAACACCTGTGCAACAATACCTGCCACATTCCATACAACATAGTAGCATGCCCCATCGGTCAGCACACTGCAGGTCCAATGCACAACCTCACTCTGGGGTTCATACCAAGGTACTGTATGTGGAACGCCATCCACTAGTGTGATCTGGACACAAGTTACTCGGCCTGGATATACATATCCCACCACCACCACCACCAGCACAGTAGACTACTTTGATATGTATGTGATTAGACAGTTATTCACTTGTTAGGACTGAGATGGTATCCATGCAGCCCACTGGGCCAGTGGAAGCCACAACCCACACTGCTGACCCCTTTGCGAATGCTTCCCACGGACATCCCAAAGATTGCATGGAACATGCACACACATTTCTAACCCAGACCCTATGCACAAAGGTTAGGCATCCTGTCCGGTGGACCCCAGCCAAAGGCAGATTGTATAACGATAGAAGGAGGCTACTGCAGGACAGAGCAGATTCACATTAAGGGAAGGCATCTGTGGTCAGCACTGGTAATAAGCTACGGTCTCTCATAACAACATCCACGGCCTACTCTGGGAGGGAAATGGCCACGAACACTATAGATAACCACAAGGCCTTCTTCAGTTATGTTACACATATGGACCAAATGCCTCAGATATGCTCTGAGTTAATACACACCTACTTAACATTCACTGAACACACAGATATTGGCAACATTCTTGCAGACAGGTTCGGTGCACGTATCCCCCTCCTTCTCCCCCACACTTAGAAATACTTATCACAGCTGAATGTAACCTCCCTATCATCTCACATGTCCAGGTGAGGGCCGCCTCAGCAAAGCAGAACACACAGCATCAATGTGACCTGATGGTATCCCTGGATGTGTGCTACGTGAACTCCAAGAGGACATACAACCGCATATAAGACTGATATTTAACCTTGGCATACTACAGGATATGTACCTGAACACTGGCATACAGCAACAGTGGTCCCACTCCACTAAGGAGGCACCTCTACTGACCCTGGGAACTACCGCACCATAAGCTTAACCAGCCTGGTCTGCAAAGCTATGGAATGATTCAGTATGGGACCATATACAGCGATATTGGGTACCTGCAGACACTTGTTCCCAGCCAGTTTGCCTTTGTGATGGGCTGATCCTGCCTTTTGAACCTGGTTGACCTTTCAAAACAGTCACTACAGCCATTGATGAGGGCAACGCAATCCATACAGCCTACCTGGACTTGCCTAAGGCCTTCAACACAGTACTCCACTCAGGCATCATAGACAAGCTCATTAGCTTACATGTTACTACATATGTCACATGATGGGTTGCACACTGGTTGACATACAGAATCCATAATATCGATATTGTAGGAGCCATGTCAGACTCAATGCCAGTCACATGTGGTATCCCACAGGCCTCTGTCCTAGGACCCCTCTTGTTTGGCATTTATTTCTCAGATGTAAAAGCAAACATGTGCGGGTTGTGGATGACAAAGTTCCCAGATGACTGCTAACTAAGCACCATAGTCGTTACACCAGCTGACACACACATCCTACAGACAGGCCTCACTGCAATGGAAAACTGCTGCCAGGATCATGGCCTAACACTGAATGACATGTAATGTATAGTCATCCCCTTTTGGTGGAACTACGTGCACACAACATATCACATGGACATACCTATAGATACAGACCTATGACACATATGGAGGGTTCACAGTATGCAGACTATTAACCTGTTACTTTACATTACCTGTGTTTGTCACAGCTGGTTGCGTTACCACTACTACAGCTTCCTGCTGCTGCTGGCACGGCTTGGTACTGTCACTGCTGACAGCTTCAACTCAGTTTGTGTACCGTGTGTTGTTGTTTGTGTTGTTATTTTTTTTCTCTCTCTCTCTCTCTCTCTCTCTCTCTCTCTGTCTGCCTCCAGACAGTGCAATGAACGTATTGCATGTGTGGAGTGTGAGTACAGGATGCTTTTGTAGGTATCTGCATAAGTCCATGTGATGGCCTCTGCACCAATTGTAAGCCAGCATTTGCTAATTGCATGCAGCCAGTTGTGTACTGATTGCAGTTCTCACTGTGATTTCAGGACAGTGCTATAAAAGGGTATGTGAGATAGGCGTTGCCCTTTCAGATTGTAAGGGCGGGAACATGCTGGTATGCTGTGGACACTGTTCTGTGAGTGTAAAGGTTAGTATCTCTCTCATGATTCAGGCTGTGTTGTAGATTCACATTTCTCCATTCCTCTCTCCTGTTTCCTGTAGTAAGTGTGTATGCACACTGACACCTACAACTATATATATATATATATATATATATATATATATATATATATATATATATATGTAAATATACATACATTTATATATGTACATTAACTGACATTATTACCTACTAGCTACCAACTAGCATGGCTGTTTCTGTTCACACACTACTATTATGGAAATCCACTAGTTCTGACAGTAAGTATGAATGACATGCTTTGTGTACTACACATCCTATATTCCCTTTACATTCATTCCTACTATTACATGATATATTTATTTTAGCACAATGTTCTTGTATAAGAGTCATGGCTTAGTGGTAGGTCATGCAGACTACTGTTTCTAAGGTCCTGGGTTCGGGACTGACAGTGGGATTTTATTTTGCTTTTGAACTGACTACAGGACCTGTCAATCAGAGTGACTAAGGCACTTTTAAGCAGTTGTAACCGGGTTAGCGCTGGTTTGCGCGGAGCTCCCGCATGCGCACTGGCGTTCAGCTCCACGCACACCCGCTTACAACCGCTTAACAGTGCTTACTCTGGCGCACACCCGCGCTATTTTCTTTGAAAGAAATGAAAATGGGGAGACAGGAAAGTGGTGAAAAAGGGGTCACAAAGAGGGTAAGACAGTAGGGAAACAAGCTTGGGTTTTGCAGGAGGGATGTAGGTAAGGCCCATAGCTGCCCATTTCTTCATCAGCAACAGCTGTGCATATGTATGTAATTTGGTGTGACATTTGAAACCTTCCACCCCTGAGAGAGGTGTCAGGACAACAATAATACTTGTTGTACAGCCAATTGTAATTGATAGTTTCCATGTCCAGCAGACATGTGTGCGGAATGGGCAGCTATGTATGGGGCGTAATTTTTTGTGGGTACAGAGTGCCCTTTTTTTTTTTTTCAGGTGAGAGTGGTATGTCAGGTGAAGGAAGTCGGTATAGCTGGGGAGGTAGGTTGGGTAGGTCAACAGACAAGACAAACAAGACGCATACATGGTCGGTATATGACACGTGTGGGGGCTTACACAACTGACCGGGACGGATGTTTGGATATCCAGAGCCCATGAGCCCACAGATGGCAACAGTGGAACTGATATCCCCACCCATGGGCAGTTGCCACTGTTCCTTCACTGCCCAGGACAGGGCTGTGCTGGGGGCTGTGTAGGCCGGGCAACAGGCATGCCCGTAAGTTGTGCCACCTGTGCCTCAAGCTGGCGTAGGGGCCCAAGAACAGAGTCCCGGATCTCCCTATGCACCACAGTCCGGACGCTATGGAGGGTGAGTGGTGGTTCTCCTCCAGCCACACTTGCAGAGGGTGACGGGCCCCATCCCCTGCAGTGCTTCCACCTGCAGGTGGCACAGGGCCACCAGAGGAGGGTCCAGACTGGGCACTAGTGCCAGGTGCACTCGCCAGCTGAGGTGGGAGAGGTGGGTCCGCTGGAACCCGCCTTCCCTGTCATCCTATGTTTTGCATTATGTCATGACAGTTTGGGTTAGTAACATACAATACCATTCGCAATTAGTTGTAACAGCATGCATTAGTATTCCCATTAACCAAACACCCAGATATTCACACCATTGAACAGCGAGCATAACACATGCATAATTTGAACAGCAATACACAGTCCAACAACATGCAGGGTTGATTGATGGCAACAGGCCATCAGGTTTAGATGTATGAACAGGGCAGATGCATCAACGGACATGCAAATATTTATGACCCAACAGGACAAATGTCCAGGGGTGTTAATTGTGATTGCACATACCAATTTCACGTGGAATGGGTTATATGTGGTTATAGGGTGGGGTGAAGAAAATAATATTAACACCTTTGAATACCAATACATATGCTGTACATTTCTAATAGCTGCAGATATATACACACTACTGTTCTAACTACAGTTTCCTATATGATAACTACTTCAATTTGGTGATAGGACTGTTACTGCTACATCAATATACATTTTATTGTTCTTCATACACGCTCATATCTGGCTTTGTTCAGCTACATCATCCTGCTACATTTGCTTTATATAGCTATAGACAACTGTGGATGTTTGGTATTTCAGACAATCATACTATCTGCATATTGCAGACTGAGAGCAACATATCCAGATTTTGGGATACACATTCCAGCTGCAGCAACACTTTGAACACATTTCGCAGTTTGGTTCTACTTGTCACATTCATTTCAGTCTGTACTGCCTGCAGTATACTTTATTCAGGGTTATTACTACTTTATTGGTGGATTCATAACTCTTTCTCACACTCTCTCACTTGTTTTCATTTTACTATTCAGGATGGTACTTACTTCTAGGCTTTATTGACATGTTTTACCTGTAGTTATTACAATCCTTTCCAGCAGTCTCACTTCTGTCATGTTTCAGTATTTCAACAGGGATATATTTCACACATGTGATTTGCTCATCTTCTGCAGCTGTACTTTTCAGCCTGCTGCAGGTTGTGTACTATTATATTACAGGTGGGGCATCTTTATTTCAGACTTTATTTCAGACATTTTCATTTTTCTGTTTGGATTACAGACTGCAACACACTTTTGTAATCAAGCAATACTTGCAAACACTCTTACACTGTTACTTGCACATTTTATTACTTAGTGACTACACTGCACTCTTTTGCTAACTGTCATACTTTTATATTTCTTTACAGTTACTGGGAGTGGATTACTGACCTGCCTGGTGGCGCAACCGCACCAGCCTATCGCCATAGGCTCTGCGGTTCACAGAACGGACACCTGCAGCTGTAATATAAATGAAGTAATATTGGAATACACATCTCCATAATATCAGCTAGTTTAATTTCTTACATACATAATTAAATGTAACTTACTCAGTAGTGGGGCGTTGGGCATTTGCTGGGCCTCCTGGATCCAAAGGTTCAATTGGTCCTGCTTACGTCTCTTCAGGTCCGCATGGTGGTGACGGACCTGCTCACCAGTCCTTGGAATCCCTGTGGCACTGGTGAGATCATGAGCCAACCGTCCCACGCCTCAGCCCTATATGCTCCCCACAGGACCTGGCCCTGCATGAGTTGGGCCTCATGATTGTGGACTAGGAGCCAGACCATGTATCTGGACTCCTCAATGCCCCACCTCTGTGCTCGAAAGCAACTACCCTCACCTACTCCTGACATTCTGGCTGCAAGTTAGTTCTACAATCGTTTATGCTGTGTATTCCGCTATGGGGCTTATATATGCCACTTTTCCTACACATATCTGTGATTGGCCATTTTGGAATTGTATCAACTTCACAAAACCTGCTTTGTCATGCTCCACTTTGTATTCATTCCTATATATTTGCTATTACTGCATTTCTAGGTACTGCTGTCATGGCTTAGTGGTTCAGTACCTTGACTATGGTGCATAGTATCCTGGGTTCGAACCTGGCCACTGCTTTTTATTTTTTATGACTGTCTAGACAGGCTAGGGGGTGTGTCTGTGTAAAGGCAGTTTTGATACAGCTTGCTCAACGTTGCCTGTCGGTTAGCTTGTTGGCGCGGTGCGCAGCTCCGCGCAAATGGGGTACGCTGGTTTACGCTTCATTTGGCTGTTAGCACGCATATTACGCTCAGCTCAGCTAGGGGCACACAGTTTCAGCATGTTAAACCACTGCTCACCTACGGGCACTCATTTTACACCTGTTAAACCACTGCTCACCTACGGGCAGATGCACTCACCTTGTTAAACTGTAGCTCAGCTATAGGCACATCTCGCATTTTTTATTGTTTTGTTATCTCACATTTCTTCAAAATAAATGGACTATTTCATTACATTTTACATAAAATATAATTTTATATGTGTACATATTTGTCAGGGACTTGTTTTGTGCTTATTTTACTAAAAATAAAAATTGATGTTGTGGGGGCTCGAACCATGACTGCCTGCTCTTCAGCCGACGTCTCTACCGCTATGCTATTGCTTCTTGGCTTACTTTGCATATTTAGTTCTTATATGCTTTTCCACTGACTGCTAACTGTGGCTAAGCTACGGGCACGCCCGCGCAAACGAGCGCACTCACGGGCAAACATCTTTACGATTTAAAAAATATATAACATGTTCATTTATATATTTTATGTTCATAGTCTGTGGGGCATGTGTTGTGTTGTGTTTATTCACATTTCCATGGCCTCTGTCGTGGGTGTTTACTTTGGGCACTTTTACTCTTCTGGGGGCGTGTCCGCTTGCAGGGCTCGGCCTACGGACACGCCCCCTACTGTCTTCCACGGACCGTGTTAGCCTTAGGTGTGATTCAGCATGCCCTCATGCATATGCATGACATGCTGACGTTACACCGTTTAACTGCAGCCTCCGTGTAAGCCATGTATCTCTTACACGGAGGCTTCGTGAATCCTGCCCATAGTCTTTCAGTTTCTTAGGTAAACCCAGAAATCACATTAAATTAAGGACTTTCACCTCTATTTTCATAATCAGCCAGCTTTAACAATGATGACTGAAGTTGTTGGAACTCCCATTCCATCATGCATTCTTCAAGATCAGTCACCTGAATTAAAAGGTTATTAATCTGCTCCCTGTTCATGGCCACACGTGCAATTAATTCCTTATGCTGTATAAATGAGACTTCATAGAAATCTCAAGTAGCTTTCAGTAGTTCAGCATTGTCAAGCTACTGAATGATCATGGCTGAAGCAACATTGTGGGTGAAAGCTTTTCCTTTCATTTACTGCAAGATTAAAAATAAAGAGGAGCTTCCCTATTCAGCACAAGATTTATAGTGAGTATGCATTTGGGATAAACAAATAATCACTAAAAGTTAATTCCTGAGGAAGAACAGCTTCACCACTGATGTTTATGTAGTCATAGAAGAAAAACGACAATAGTTAATAAACTTAGTAGTTGTGAAAGGTCTAAGCTGCATGCTTATGTGAAGGCATGCTTATTCCCTTAGTGATTTATTCGAGGCAGGTACAGCTGTGTGTGTAATAGTATGAACAACTGATTTCTCCATTGTGACTACTCTATGTCTGCTTATGTGTGGAGACCTAATAGGTTTATGTCCATATTGTAGTTGTAAAACTATAGGTTCATAGGTTCATAGGTTGGTACTAGGCTATCGGCCCTAGGGCCTATACAAGCCTAGCCATAACAATTTTCTGGATATTTCTTGCCACAATATTTACTTCCCTGGACCCCTGTCTAGCAGGGTGACTGACGTGATTCCTGGGGTGAATGTTTCCTATCTCCCATCCAATCATCAAGGTTCTTTTTGAAGAGGGCCAAGGAGGCGCTCTGCTTGACATGTATGGGCAGTCTATTCCAGAGTATGGGGAGTCAGTGGGTCAGGAACCTATCCCTCCAGCATGTTTTGTTCATTGTGATGACAAGGTTTAGATCCCTGGTGTGTGTGGCTCTGAGGGATTGAGATTTCTTTAAGTGGAGCTTGTCCAACAGCTCAGGGTTTGACATGGCCTTGTATGTTAAGCAGAGATCGCCTCTGAGTAGACAATATGCCACAGAGTATGGCTGGAGTTTTTTAGATGGTCAGCATAAGGCATCTGCTTTAGGCTGTGATTCTTTTAGGCCACATATCCTCTACTGTGAATACACTGCATGTCCACAGCATTACTCTATATGTTACAATCAGAACAAAGAATGTATTTAGATAACTCATAGATTAATTTATATTCCAAAGTCACTGAGTCTTAATGACCATTCACTGCTTTCCAGTACTATCCTTTAGGCTGCATCTTCTTGTCCAGGAGGGCCATACTAGTCAATCCCAGAGTAAATTTGTGAATACCAGTCATCTTGTTTATGCTTAAAAGAAGATAGTGAGGGAAAGTTTATTCCAGAGGTTTGGGTGGTGATGGTGAATCAAACTGTCAATCCATTATGTTTTATCTGTTGGTGAAGATTTAAATTTATTTATTTTATTTATTTATTTAACATTTGTTGACCGGGAAAGTCTGACTAGGTTCCACAGATCCTGTTTTCAGCGGAGGCCCGGGGAGAAATGCTCCAGATCCCAGGTTCTAAAACTGTTGGAGATATTGGACTTGTGGAGATACAAGATATCTGTAATGGTGCAGTAAGTTAGACTGAGCTCTCCTCAAAAAGTCTATAAAACACTGAATAAAGGGATAGAGTTTCCAACCTCCATTGGTAGCTCAGGGATATTAGGCCTGTGATCTTTTAGGTCAGGAAAGTTTAGGGTCTTTCTAATTATTTTGTATGTTTAGTGAGATACATCTCAAATGGGTCTTTGTACTTGATAACTGGCCTGATCAATGGTGAGTATAAGTGATAACCTTGAAGATATTCCTTTGGCCATTAGCTGGACTAAATAAAATGATTTCCTGGCAACTGTTGTCACATAATGTTCAAAGAATAGAAGGATATTAACCCAGGTATCTATGTCCCTAAATAAATGTTCTTTTTGTAGTGGCATGTTGTCTATACAGAAGACTGAGGTGAGAGATTGTCTACCAAAAGTGGTGATACTACACTTTTTGGCATCTAGTCTGAGCCCATTTTGGCACACCAAGAGTTAACTAAGGAAAGTTTATTCTGGTGGGTTTGGACATCATAATGTGACTTAACAATAGCCTCCAGTCTGCACGCATCTTCAAACTGAGTTAGCTAGAGATCTTGTCTCTCTGATTAGAGATCTGAAAAGTCAATACCAAAAAGGAGTGGTCCCAGCATTGAGACTTGAGGAACACCACTGGTCACTCTTATACTTTCTGATGAGACACTTGCAACTCACACTACATGAGTTCCTTCTTTAAGCCAGTTTGCTATCCATCTTACTACATATTGGTCAATCTATAAATCATTTAGGTTCTTCATGATGGCAGTATGGAGAATGGTGTCAAATGCCTTGATTAGGCCAAAATATACCTTGTGCATAGTATGGCTGCCAGCTACAACCTTCAGTACCCTTTCAAAGATGTGTACCAGGTGATATATATATAGGCATTACTCTTCCCAAATCCAAACTGTTAGGGAGTCAAGTCTTACAAGATTCCTCATATCACAGTTAATGAGGTCAGTTATAATGCTTTCCATGGCCTTACAGATGAATCTTTCAAGGCTGATAGATCTGAGATACCCAGGGGTTCCCTACTGAAATGTTGGCACTCAAAATGCCAAGTGCCGAAAAAAACAGATTGTGATCACAGAAGAGTGACTCTCAAAATTTGATTTTCTTCTTAAAACTTCTTTTTGCTTTGGGGGGGGGGTGCACACACCCCAGACTTATATATACCAACTCAGAGATCACCATACCTTGGAGAAAAGGGAATATTCCAAGAAATGGCATCTTGAACATAGTACATACAAGTCTGACCATTTGACCATTTAGTCTCCTCATTTTGGGATTCATTCTAGCATATCATGACATTTCAAATGGTTACCTTTCCATTGCACTCAGGTCATTTGTAAAGCCATCCTTATGGAATGTCATCACCTGTGCAGTGTGCCACTCATCAGGTACAAAGCCAGTTGCTCAAATTGGGGTAAACAGTCTGAGGATTTTGTACTTTTATTTTTCACACTATTAGTTGTTTCACCAGGTATATTGTCATGTCCTAAGGAGGAACAATTCTTGGTCTTAGCACTTTAAGTAAATATTTAGAAATAATTAGGAGATAAGGGATTCAGATATTTCCACACATTGAACAGAATGTCTGTGAGTGAAGCTGACAATAAATTTCTTGGCAAGGATACTGACATTCTGTATTGGGTGGGTCAGAATAGGAGGTGACATTATGAATATGTTTAGAGCAGCACAGTTTTTTTTCCATTTTGTAACATAGCTAAAATGAACTTATAATTGTCTTAGGCTTCAGACACCAGCTTACATTTCAGCGACTCCTTTGGTAGACATGATAGAAGGAATTTTGTATCTTCTAAATCTTTTAAGTAATTTATGGGGCCTCTTTCTTTTTTTGAATTACTTGTTCATACCTGTAGGCCAGCAGGATGGTTTCTTTTTGAATTTCTAGTGATGCTTAAGGATTGTTAGCTCTATGCATTTTTTTAAATGGGTGTAGAATTTCTTAGTGAAACTTGGCAGTGTATTAAGATCAGGCAAGTTCATACTGCTATGATTTAAGCATAATGCTATGATATTGGTCTTCAGATCCGTGTTCCTCTTATATTTATGATGCCCTGCATAAAGCCTGACCTGTTTATGGGAACATATTATATACATAAACAACACTTACACAAATATTCACTACCACTTACTATACAAAGTCTAGCATATGAAAACTTTATACTCGAAAGAAATAACAAAAGTGCTCCTTTTTCTGTCCCTCTGCTATGATTTTTATAGGTCAGTACAATGATTTATAATTCATAGTGGTTAAGAGGTAAGAAGGAGGTGCAGTCATAAATGCAGTTTGATACTTTGTCACGGAGTAGTTTGAGGTTGCTATGTTTGTGGTCATTAAATTCAGTGGGGCTTGTTACAGGATCTTTTCAGAGATTAAATGAGAAGGGAGCAAGTTTAAGGACAGACTTCACTTGGAAAGGAGATATCAGACAAGTAGTTCAAGAGGTGGCCTTATTTGTAAGAATCAGGCAAGAATGCTAACTGCTCAATGGAATTTTTATTTATTAGGTCTAAGAGCTTTGGGCATATCCTACACTGGATGCATAAGTGCCTCTCAGTTTATTGAAAGGTAGTTAAACTCGCCCAAAATAAGGCAGTTCTTGCCTGAAATGGAAATAATTTAGAACACTTATGTATCTTACATTGCCATCGGAGACAGTCACGGTGTTCTGTAACAAGATATTAGTTGATAATTAATCCTGACTAGAGTGTACTGCAGTTCAGTGAGTTCAGTTTGCGAGTCACTTTATGAGTCCCTAGGGATCTGCATGTAGATAATATATTCCTTGACAAATATGGAGACTCCACCACAGTTGTCATTGGGTCTGAAGACATGAAAAGTGCAAAACATGGGTAAAGAAGTATTGTTTTTGCCTTAAAACCTAGTTCCAGTAACTACAAAAACATGGAAGGTTTTCTAATGCAGGAGTGCTTCAAAATCATGCATTTTATCATTTAGACTGGCTCCAAATGTTGAGTGTCGGAAAACAAAAAAAAAAAAAAAAAAAAAAAAAAAAAACAAGAACTGAAAATGCAGAAGATCAACTTTGGAAAATTGCTCCTCTCCTTAAAACTTCTTTCTCTGGGGGGTGCAGGGGGCAGCAAGCCCCCACCCCTGAACTTATATATATATATATATATATATATATATATATATATATATATATATATATATATATGGATTCCTATTCATTCACTACCTCGAACTTGCAATAGGAAGCCTCACTTCTGCGAAAGTTCACTTTAACGAAAGTGAACTTTTGCATAAGTGCACTTCACCGAAAAGACATAAAAAATAAGCTATGTCCTCCACTATGGTGCAATAGTCATGGACCTTAGGGTTAGGGCACAGGTTAGGGTAAGGGGATAGTTAGTAAAGCTATCCCCTTACCCTAACCCATGCCCTAACCCTAAGTTTCGTGACTTTCGCACCATAGTGGAGGACATTGCTATGTCCTTCACTGCGCTGCAGTCATCACGGACCTTAGGGTTAGGGCACGGGTCATGGTAAGGAGATAGCCCTATGGGCTATCCCCTTACTATGACCCATGCCCTAACCCTAAGGTCCATGAGTACTGCACGGAAGTTCAGTACAACACCCATTCATTGTACTGAACTTCGCGTAAGTGCACTTTTCATTACGTGCACTTTCGCTGCAGTGAGCATTCCATGCACTATTTCGAATTAGTGAAAATTCGATCTAGTGTATGGAACCCATATATGGATATATATATATATATATATATATATATATATATATATATATATATATATATATACATAAACATATATATTTATATATTAGAATTAATAAAACCAACAACAAGGAAACCACATTAGATTGGATTCTTATAAACTCTCCACATCACACATACAAAGCAGGCACCCTCCCTGATGATCTGAGTGACCACTCACTCACATATATCATCAGATACAAAACTAGCGTACCTCACCCAAATTCCTATCAGACAATACGGACTAAAAAATTCTTTAACCCTGAACTTTTCCAGCTAGAACTCAAACACTGCAATTGGTCACCACTAAAAATACTCCCTTTAGATGAAGCAGTTGACTACTTTAATTCCGCATTCTTAGCCATCCTTGACCATCATGCCCCAGTACGCTCTATTAGAAATAAGGCTAAACCTGCCCCATGGCTTACTACAGCTACTAGACAGAAAATCCTCCTTAGAAACAAATCTTGGGCAAAATGGCACTCTACTAGGAATTCAACAGACCACCAAACCTTTAGACAACTGAGAAATACTACTAAAAAAGCTGTCCTCTTAGATAAAAAAAATTTTATATCCAACTATAATAAACTAACCAAAGGAATCCACAACAATTTTGGTCCAGCATCAACAAACGCCTACACTCAGTCCAGTCTATTACACCTAGCCCACAAGGCTCTAACCATGAGAATCCAACACAAACTGCCAATGCCTTCAATTCTTTCTTTACAGATGCCATTCAAACACTAGCTAAGGAATTATCTCCAAGTTCCCTAATCTAACCACCTCACCGACTGACCCAATTCCATCATTTCAGCTAAAACCTGTTCGTACTTCCTTCATTTCCTCTCTTCTAGAAAAACTAAAACCTACTACCCCATCTGCTGACCAACTACCTGCAGAATACCTGCAAGATGGTGACAATGCCATAGCCTTCCCCATTTCCATAGTAATAAACAGAACGATAACAGAAGGAAATATCCCATCTATCTGGAAAATCTCACACATCATCCCCCTACATAAAGGCTGAAACTCCATTGACATTTCAAACTATAGACCAATAGCTCTACTCTCTCCACTGGCAAAAATTATGGAAAAATGTATCCATAAGCAACTACTCACCCATCTTATCGAAAATAACCTACTGACCAACTGTCAACATGAGTTTAGACCTAATCACAGTACCACCACAGCTCTACTTTCCTTCACAGACTGCATAAATTTAAACCGTAATAATAATACTCTTTCCTCTTCTGTCTTCATTGATTTATCTAAGGCTTTTGACATGGTTAACCACCAGCTCCTTATATAAATACTTAAATCTATTTCTTTTGATACTCTAGCCTTAAAATGGTTTAAATCTTACTTAGACAATAGACAACAAGCAGTACTATGGGAAAACAATCTATCTTCTCACCTTCCCATTTCCCTTGGTGTTCCCCAGGGCTCCATATTAGACCCACTGCTATTTTCCATTTTCATTAATGACCTCCACCTAGCAATTCCTCATGCAACCTGCATTCAATATGCAGACGACTCCACCATTATTTGCTCAGCTAATACTCCTTCCGAGCTACAGTCCCTTACACAAAAAGCATTCAATAAAGTTGAGCAATGTTTTTTAAGCCAATGCCTCCTACTTAACCCTAAAAAACTAAACTGCTACTTTTTACTCCTACTTGCAGGTCAACCCCTTTTCACTTCACTCTTATATCCAAGAACGGGACTCTTATATCTCCTGACCCAACCACTAAACTTCTTCGAATAACCATAGATAATAACCTAAACTTCGATACTCATATTAACATCACTATAAAAACAGTAAATAAGAAACTGGGATACCTTTATAGAATCAAACCCTTTCTTACTCCTTCAGCCAAAACCACTATAGCTTAGAACTCATTTAATCTCTACCCTACTCTATGCTTCACCCATATATACCAATCTCTCAAAAAACAACCTCAACAGACTTGCTACCTCCTATCATAATATTGCTAGATTTGCCACTGGTTCTCCTTTTAGAACACATCATTGCAATAACCTAAAACAATTAGGATGGCTAGAGTTCCAAAATCAGTTACTATTTCACCAGCTTGATATTATACATAAGAGCCTGCACTACCCCACCTATACTCCTATACTGACTACTCTCATTACCTCCTACAACAATCTTAAGAACTTATGCTCTTCTAATAAGCTACTTATTACCACTAGCAGATCCAATAACTCAGCTGGAGATTCTTTGTTCTCTAACTCTGTCGGCAAACACTGGAACATGCTTCCCTCTGAACTCCTATCCCTGACCTCTATAACACTTTTTAAACAGAAACTAAAACTATTTCTCAGTACTCATTGGTTATGCCCTTGAACTGTCTTTCTTCTTTCTTCGATTTCCTATGTGCTCTCTGCATCTAATATTATTATGTTCTAACTAATGACATCCTCTTGCTGTCTCCTATAAACCTTGTATTTCACTGCATCACATGGTACATTTGTATAAATAAACATCTTTTTTATCCTATTTTTTTCTGTTTCTATACGTAAACAACTGTTTTGTATTTTATTTTTGCTTTTCATATCTCCTCATCATGAGCTATGTACTCTTGTAATGACAACTGCATCAAGCCTATACGGCTGTAACTGTTCAGAACTTTTCAACTACTTTATACTTCTCTGAATTGTGAGAACTTTTTATTATACATATTGTGTTTGTGTTGGAGCTTTTCTCCCCGGGCCTCTACTGAAAATGGATTTGTATTTAAGTTAGACTAGCCAGGTCAACAAATAAAATAAATAAATAAAAATAAATAAAAAAAAATATATATAGTGAGCAGTGAACCATGGCAATGAGTAACTTAATAAAAGACTTTAATGAACAGACTGTAACAAACAGTAATGGTGAGCACTTTCACAGTCAAGCTGCTTCATCAGACAATGTTCATCACACAGCTCCACCCATATATACATCACAAATAACTCTAAATGCAATTAAAAGCAATTTAAAATAAGAACAATTAAGATTTAAAAGGCCAGTGTAGAATTTCAGAGAGACTGTCCTATAATGTAGTTACACATATACATATTATCTACATAACATAAAAAACTTGATATGAGATGAGAGAAAAGCAGATACAGTAGTCCATGAAAAGATGACAAAAGCAGCATTGATAACTGAAATTGCTACACCCAGTGACTATAGTGTCTTACTTAGAGACACAAAGTCATAAATTACTGGGATTTGCAGGCAGAAACAAGGTTAATGTAGAAGAAAGATACCCCAACAGTTCCACTAGTAGTAGGAGGAACAGGTCTTATAAAAAAGAATTTACAATCATACTTAGATATGTTACCGATACATGTAACTCGGTACAAATTACAGAAAGAGTCATTACTGGGTAAATTCTGGGTTCTTCAAAGAGCACTGTTGGCTAACATCAAAGACTAAAACAATACTAATATCACAAACTTTAATCATACTTTTACTTAGGATTGGGATCCATTCTCATCATGGTATTCAAAACCCAAAAGACTTGGAGAAATTAAAAAAGGGATAAACAGTATAACATGCATATATGTAGCAGTGGTGATGGTAGCACTGTATAGTAGGATGTAATTATCTGCGTTTGTATGTTTGGCTCCACTGGGTGGAGGCAAAGCTTTATTCCATCCATGTAGGCATGCATAGTTTGTCTCACTTTTTAAGTTATTTCATGGCTAACCTTTAACATCTATGGAATTTACTTGGCAAGTAGAGAATTGAAGTAGATTTCCTAGGTTTTCTACTACATTGCATTCACACTATATTCGCTGTCAGGATGAATTTAAAGTCCCAAATCAACTTACTGCATATTTTTGAAGGTGGAATCAAACCAGACTGTCAAAGGAAACCCACATGAACTCAGATATAACAAATGAAACCCCAGTTGAGAATCAAACCAGAGAACCTGCTGTTCTAAGGCAACAATTTTAAACACTGCCATCCATGGTAACATTACATGTATGGATATGTCTGAACTTCATAGCTCCACATTGTAGGACAAAACCAGAATTATTATCATGGATAATGATTTTTGCATTAAAAAGTATTATCACTCTTACCTTGTAAAGCTGACACAATGAAAGATTGTGATGAAACATGAGCTTTCTGAAGTAGAATATGTATAACTGTAATTATTGTCATTATTTATTAAGTATAATCCACCACCTTTCCCTTATAAGTCACTGCATTTGCTAGGGATTAGTAAGGTGGAGTAATATTTTGAAGAAAACTCAGGTACGTTCCAAAAAATCAGTGAAACTTGATACTAATGCATGTAAGAACACAGCCTCCATGTGCGGTTCAACATCATTGGACTCACAGTTGACATTGTGGAGGTACTGTATGTCAGTCACTTTTCATCATTAAACAGGGTAGTGCTACCATGTTTTGCAGGATTCTTTTTTTCCCTCCTGCATCATCCTATGGCTTCCTACTCAGTGCTCCATGTCCATCCTTGGGTCTGACAGACACCTCCTTTTTACCCCCTTTGACTATCTCTAGTGAGGCTGTGGACAAAGAGGAACTTATGGACATCCATTCACATAATCTGGGAAGATTCTTACTTTTATGCCCTACCCTATTACATCATCCCTCCCCTAGTTTCCAATTGTATGACCAAGGGGCTGGAGTGCAACTGGGGCATGAGGCATATCTCCCTGCCTTTCTAGTAGCCGAGCCTTATCCCTACCTTATTCTCTCCCCCTTTGGCCTATGCCTTCCTAACATAACATCCTCCAACTCCACCTTAGAGCTCTACAAGAGACACCCATGGAACCACCCTCCCACCAGGGATGGTAACACCCATCCCTTCCTTCTTCTCAAGACACTAATTCATCCTGGGTCACCTGGGTTGTAGACATGGACATGTGCTGTAAGGTAGCTATTCTTGGAAACTTAAATAGTTTCCCCAGCACAAAATTGTCTGTGAAGTAATACTACACTCCTTTACCACCAGGTACAATTTTTTTAGTAAGCTGTTTAAAAATATTCATAACCTCAGTCTCATGCAAGAAAGGTAATGCCACCAACTTCTTAACTTCCAGCATGAACATTGGTGATTGCCATACAGTGTGGATAAACTTAATTTTTGGATCATTCACCAAATATTTTGCCTAAGTGGAACAGGTAGCCTTTCCTTACAACACCACTGACATTAAAGTGAACGCTCTTCATCACAGCAATGTCAAAATCATACAGGACATAGCTGGCAGCTGTAGTCAGAGTGAACTGTGACAATAACTCAACAGACATTGCCATAACAAGTCATAGCTCTGTAAAGATGTCCTGGATATGAGGCAGTACCTAAGAGAAATACTTCTACTAATCCCACAAGATGTCAGAAATCCATGAATGCTATACAACTGATGGCAAACCTAGTCCTTAGTTAAAAGCATGATGTCCCTCAGCCACACTGTTACTCAGTGGAGATGAGCACTGCAGTAGTCCCAGAACTGTCATCACACACTTTTTGTATGAATATACCAGTTTTTAGATGGCAACTACAGACATCTATGTCTTCTTATGTCATACCATTAACACAATAAGTTTTTACATCTTACCCTATTTACATTTTGCAACACAGCCTTCCTACGGGGTAGAATCATACAATCCAGTGATGGCCTAGCAATGATATTGTCCACAATAAGATATGGTGTGTGTCATGACAGGGAATAGCATTGCTGCAACTCTGCACAGGCTGTGTAACATTTCACTTCACAGGGATCAGACGTATGCATATGGGTGCTTTTTTTAACTAATTAATTTCCGACAGAAGTGCTGCAAATAATCACCTGACCCTTGCGCTTATCTCTAAGCTTGTATTTACAAGCCCAATATTTTTTTAACATATGCAGTTTCTCACAATTATAAATATAGCTATCAGTCAGGAGCAAATCTCTACCTTTTTGGGATTTCAAGGTCTTGTCTATGGAGCCCACATACCCAAGGCCATACTCTGCTTCGGGTACTTCTGCCATACTGCCTTCTAGCAGTCTGATTCATAGCTGATATTTGTATATTTCTGACTGTTTGGACATTCAGCATACTCTGTTGGCAATGTTTTCATTCACCTATCTTCTTTGTTTGATGGTTTGGATTTCAGCATCTGCATTTATTGACCATTTAAAATAGACCTGTGTAAGCTACTCCATTCAGTCACATCCCACTTCCACTTTGCATTCTTATACAATTAATTCACTTGATTCAGTCACATCCCATTTCCACTTTGCATTCTTATACAATCAATTCACCTGTGATAGTACAGATGGTTAACATGGGAGTATTAGTCTCCATATTTGACATTAATCCGTATGGAAGATCCCATGTACCTCAAGAAAACATAGCATGGTTTTACTGCAGTTTGTCATGTACCCCTGGTTAGGGGTCTATGTCTATGCATTCTCTAATTCTGTCTATACATGTAGGTTATGTATCACTACACTTTGGCATATTCCACATATAAGGACATTTTTTGTAGACAGTGCCGTGTACCAACTGCATGTGTTGTACACTTGAATGTATCTGTGTGTATTCTGCTGACCAGTCCTGGGTTGCATTTATACAACACAGTTACACACATTGGAAATGTCCCTTGAAAAATGGTAAGGACCACATTCCCTACAGTAAAGAGGCTTCTGCATTAAGTATGCTGTTACACTTATGTCTGTTTGTGTGACACTGTGTGTTTGTGTCTGACACTTGCATATGTCAAAAACACAGTAAGCCATTTCATAGTCAAGTGCGTTTTCATGGTAATATCATGGACAGCTGTGTCTATGCTACATTAATGTATGCTACATCTGTCTGTTTTATACATTGTCAAGTGACTTCCTACTGAGGCACATCAGTGTCCTTGGATCCTTCCAACACATGTGCTAGAAAGCTCTGTCACACCTCCTTGGTATGTGCACATCTTTGATTTTGTTAAGAGTAGTGATGCACCAGTGATTATGACCAAGTTGTTACACCATTACTGTATTGTATATACTGCTGTCCCTCACCTGTTTTTGGCATTTAGCTTTATGCAAATGCATCTTTCCCAATCTTTTTTTGCCCTTCCAGGGATGTGTTTCTCCCAGAAGGGTTTTGCGGGAAAAACTTGCCAAGGTCATTACATGAAGCACCATTTGCATAACCTACTGCCCATTAGCTTGTTTAGCAATTTTCCAGTTTTGTTTAAAAGGGTTGTTTAACAACTTCCAAACCATACCCTTCCCTGCCAAGAGTCTTTAACAATAACCCTACTTTCCTCAGTTTGTCCCCATTTTCCCGGGCTATTAAATTTAAAATTTACACACTCATTTTACTAAAAGTTGGTACATTTTTAAATCCCTTTTTATTTAAATAGGTCGGGAGAACCACTATTTACTTCCATTTTTTCAAAAATGTGATATTAAATTTAAAATTTTAAATTTTTAAACTTGAAAAAAACCTGTTCTATGACTATTCTCCATCTCTTTAAAACCCATTTATTTTTTTTTATTTATTTTCACTTTTTTTTTCCCAAGAAGTATTTTTTAATTTTTAATATTTTGGGAATTGTTTTAAAAACCTTTCCTTCAATGCTTAATGGGGTTTTAAAGATTTAATAAAAATTTTCCTTTTAAGTAGGGGTTTTTAAATTGATGTTTTATTATATATGGGCTAAATTAATTTACTTTTAAAAACCTTTTAAAACAATGTTAAATTAAAAAAATTTTTTAAAAATTTTTAATGCCCCTCATGTATCAAAAATGAAATTTCCCCAACCTTATTATACTTTTGTTAATTATTAAAAATTTGACAATAATCCCAATCATATGAACAAAAAATTAAAAATAACTAATATATAAACAAATGTTTAAAAAGTTTTTCATTATTTCTAGATGAAGTAAGGGAATAAACACTTGACAAATTCAATTTATTTGTTTTAAAGTAAATATATTCATTTTCTAAATAGTTAAAGAAATTTCTTTTAAGGCCTTGGGGATTTGTTTTTTCCCCAACTTCCTTTTAATTTTTTTTACATTTTTGATTTTTACTTTCAAACCAAATTACACACATTTGTAATATTTTTTTAAAAATTTTTACCCCCTTTAATAAGAATATGACAAAATATCCTTTTAAATTTTTTCATATTTTACTGGTTACATGGCTAAATTAAAACAATTCAAATTTTCCTTTCCAATTTAATATTAAAATTAGTAATCCTGAACCATTTTTTAAAATGTACCATTTGATTACATTAAATTTCCTTTTAAAATTTTCAAATTTTTTTTTCTTTAAAATTCCTTTTTTCTTCCTACATATTCAAAATTTTTTCCCCTTCAAAATTCCTTTGTTGAACATTATTTTAAAAGGTTTATGTCATTAGATTATACCTTCTTTAACAATTACTTATTATACCTCGGGCCTAATTTCCCTTTTACCTAAATAGTGGTATTTTGTTATGTTAAATTTGTTTAAACAAATATTTTATCCCTTTACATTTACAATAAAATAAATTTCTATTTACTTACTAGAAGTCTTTTTTAAAAATTTCCCTTTAAAATCTTTTTCTGATAAGGGTTTTAAATAAATGTTCATTTTTCAATTTAAGAAAAACCCTCTTTCCCCAACAATTATTGTTAAATAAGATTTTTATTTATAGTATAAATCTTAAATACATACCTTGGTAATAAAAACCTAATTTCTTTTTTTCAAATTAAAAAGAATATTTTAAAAAAATTTTCCAAATTCACTTTTTTTTTAATTAAAAAATAAGTTGAAAGGGGCAAACTAAAATCTTTCCTGTTATTCCTTAAATCACTGTTGTTTTATAATGTTCCAAAATTAATTTTTATTTCACATATTCCGTTTTTATTTATTACTAAACCTTAATTCCAAATAATTGGAAAAGACCCATCAATATTCCAAAATATCGTGCATGATTTTCCCAAAAATCCTGGTATTTAATAATGGTGCACTTTAACATAACTAGATTTCAACCATTTGTAACAACCTTCCCCAAAAATTTTATTTATTTTGATATAATGAGAGGGTTGAACATTTTACACCTTTGGTATACCTACTATATGGGGTCATTGATTTTAAAAAATTTGTCTGAATCAATTCTCTCCTTAAAAACCTAAATAAATCAATCTTATGGTATCCGATGTTAATGATAAGATGTCATAATTCCCTGAACTGATTAAAATAATCTTATTTTTGTAGTCAATTTTTGGGTACATTGTCCCTTCATAATTATTTATGTTGCCAAAATATTTAATTTATGTTTTTAAATAAGATTGTATGTTCCCTTGTTCAAAAAAATTTTATCAAAGGGCCTTATCCATTTAAAAGGGCCCTAATTATTAAGGGGGTTGTTGTTTTTAACCTAATTTAAGTTTCAATAACAACCAAAATTTTAATATATTCCCAAAGTCATAATACTCCACAAAAATTTCCTTAAAATTTTTTTCCCCTTTTTCCCCAAAGTTTTTTCTTTTTGCATTTATGTAATTAAAAATTTATTCAAATTGTCATGCTTGTTAACATTTACCTTGTTTTAAAAATTCCTTTTTGTTTCCATTTAGTTTTGATTGGCCTTCAGTGGCAAGTTTTTCCCCCTTAAAAATTTCACATTTCTCAAACTTTGGATATCATTTTTAAAAAATTTTTCAAAATTTCCCTCATAATTTGGTCCATTTAAACCATTTTTAATGGAAATGTTTTCCTTTCCCCCTTTTAAAATTTTTTCAATTCCTATTTTTCATTTTTTACATTTTTTAAACTGTTTGAAATTTTTTCCAAAAAATTTTATAATTTTATTAAAAAACATATCTTTATTTTCTTTAAAAAATTTAGAAAAATTTCCATATTTTAATATTTAGAGTGAAAATTTATGAATCTTTAAAATATTAACAAAATTTAAATTTGTCTTTTAAAAATTAATGGGTTTTAAAAAACATGTCCAATTAGAATATGGGTTGTAAAAATTATTAAACTTTAAAAAAATGAAAAAAAGCTAATATGAAAAAACTTTTGGGAAATAAAAAAATTCATTAAAAAAAGGGATTTGGAATGCAAAATAGGGGTTTTAAAACAGCCCATAAAAATTTTAAAGGGAAAAAATTCTATCAGAAAAGAAGAAATTTTGAAAGAAAACTTAAAAAGATGGAATTACAAAAACAATAGGAAAAAAAAAACCTTTATTAAAAACCCGGAAAATGGAAGAATTTTAAACACAGATAATTTTTTGGGATAAAATTTAAAATAAATTAAAAGAAATTTGAAGTTTGGAAAATTCAATGGAATTTAGAGTTAAAATTTAACTTAAAAATTTATTGAAATTTTGAATTTTTTTAAAATTTAACCCTTACACATTTTAAGAGAAAACATACCTTTAAAATTTATTATTTAGGAAATTGGGGACATGATGCTCACAATTTTAAAAATAATACAACATTAAAACAACATAAATTATTAATTTTTCAACAAAAATTAATCATAAGAACGGGTGGGGTAACTATAACATTGATATAAATTTTTAATAGAGGAATTATGCATCCTTATAACATTAAATCAACCAATTTTTTTAAGATTTTTTAAAAGGGAAATTGTTACATTTTAAATTATAAAAAATACCCATTTTACTTTTTTCCAAGGTAAAATTTTTAAATCATTGTTTTTTTAATCCAGAATAAATCAAACTTGTTTTGGGGAAATTTCACAAAAACTTATGTTAAATGCCTTTTAAGACTTATTTAGCATTCATATTTTAAACCCCGTTATATTTTGGAACTTTGATGTGTAGAATTTTAGATTCCTTAAAAGTTTAAAATTTAATTAAGGGAATTTTGGAGATAAAAAAAATTTTGGGAATTCCAATATTTAAAACATTTGTTTTGGGAAAACAAAATTAAAGGGGGTTGCCCAATTTTGAACTTATTTTTCCTGAGGGGGGAAAAAAATTTAAAAAGGTGAAATTTAAAAAATCTTATACTGACCGAGCTGTTTAATTAAAAGGGGAAAAATTATAGTTTGTATGTACCTAAATGGGTGGATTTTTAGTTTTACTATTAAAATTAAAAATTTTGAACTAGAATTTAATATTTTAACCCTAAAATCAGAAAAATTAACTAATTTCAAATTTTTAAAAAAAATATTATTAAAGTCAATTTGGGGTAGAATTGACTTTAGTAATATTCAGAAAAGGGATTTTTATAATGTTAAGAAATTTTAAAATTTGACATTTAAAGCTTTTTTAAAAAGGAAAAAAACCCTTTTTGGTAAAAGGAAGTTAAACGGGTTAATAACAATTAAATTACACAGGGCTTTATTTAGAACGGGTTATCAATGCAAAAAAGGGATTTTGGAAGCATGGGAAACAAGCCAGATATTTTAATGAAAGAAAAAGGGGAATTTTGAAAAGAAAAAAAAATTTAAAGGGAATTTAAAAGAAAATAAAATTTGGAAGGCCAACCATATAAAGGGTTTAAAATTTGAAATTCAATCAATTCATAATATTAAATTTGAAAAGGGAAATTTAAACTTCCTTTTATTAAATTTAGAAATTGTAACACTGTTTGTTATATTTAAAAAAATTTTAAAAAAGGAATTTGTTACTATTAGGAAAAAGGTGAAAAGGTTAGTCCCCTATGTATTAAAAGGGTGATAAATTTTGGGAAAAGAGATAGTAAAATGAATCCGGGGAAATTTGAAGAATTGAGAAGTTTTGGGGGCCAAAAAAATAAAGAAAAATTTTGGGGAAAATGGTAAATTTTAAAGCCATTTTTCCTTAAAATTTAATTTTTTCCCTTTTTAAACAAATTTTTAATTTTTTCCCCATTTTTAAAACAATTTATTTAATTTTTGTCCACCAAATTTGGTGTTTTTTACATTTTATTTAAAACCTTTTTGTAAATATTTTTTTAATTACATTTTTTTAAAAATTATATATTAAAGATTATTTTTAAATTGTTTTAAAATAAATTATAAATTGAAGGAATTATTTGTAAATTGCATTTTTATACAAGGAATTAAAAATTTTTTAAATGTGTTTAATTTTTAAATTTACACAGGGGTTTGGGTAGGGGTTAACTTTTTTTTTTAAAATTTAAAAAAGGGAGGGTTTAGGGTTAGGGGTTTTAAAAATTTGTAAATTTTTTAAAGTTTATTTTTGCTCCCCTTGGGGGAATTTTTAATTATGTTTTTTAACTCCTTGCTCTCCTTTTGGAGTGGTTCATCATTTTTTTTTTGGGTTCCTTTTCCCAGTTTCTGTTATTTTTTGTTTTAAATTTTATTTTGTCGGGAGTTTTTTAAAATTTAAAAAAATTTAAATTTATACTTTTGTTTTAAAATTTTTTTGGGGAAAAGACAAAGCCACTTTATTTTTTTTAATAAATGTTTTGTGATGCACAAAAATTTTAAATTTTTAAAATGAATGTATGAGATTTTTTAAAAGGGTTTTAAAAAGAATAAGTTTAAAAACCCTTTATTCCGGGTAAAAAGATTTGATTAAAATATATGGTGAAAAGTTGGGAATTAATTATGTTTTTATTAAATGATGCCACTCAAACTAATAACCTTCCCCATCAAACTTTTCAGCACCCAAAACCAGGGGATTTAAAAACCAATAAAACCCAAATAAAAAATCCCAAATTTCCCAAATTTCACTCAAACATTGGCCAAATGTCCAAAAAACCCCAAGGGCCAAACATTTGAAATACCAAAAAAAACCCCTTTGGTTCCAAAATTTATCTACTACACATGTAAAATTTGGAAAAATTTACCTTTCTCCCACTTCTCTTTAAAGAAGGTGTTCCCAATTAAATTTCCCTGGGTCCCTTCAATTCTGCCTCCTCAAAAAGTTCAAATTTTTCCCAAAACAAAGCAATAACCCCTTGTCATCCAAAAATACCCAAAAAACCAACAATCCCCAAAAAAATTTTTACCCCAATATTTTTTCAAAAATACCATCATTTTTCCCCAAAAAAAAACCCAAGGCATTCCCAAACCCCAAACAAAACAAACCCCCAATCTTTCCCTAAAAAATTCAAAAAAACAAACTCAATTAAATCACTTCAAAATCAACTCAAATTAAATTCAATAGAAAATTTTTACAATATTCTAGGGTTTAAAAATTTCAAAATTAGGTTCCCTTTACAGAATAAACCATTTCTTAATAAACTCTTCCAGACAAGCTATTGCTAGGACTCACCTACTATCCACTTTACTCTACACCTCCCCTATATTTACTAACCTCAAAAAATCAGACTGAAGCAAACTTGAATCATGCTAATGTAAGATAGCCAAATTTGCTGCTAACCTGCCCCACAGAACCCATAATTGTCTTGCTCTGAAACAGCTCAAACGGCTAGAGCTGCCCAACCAACTAACCCTAAACTGACTTACCATAGCCCATTCCATAGTTTACCTACTCGACAAATGTCCATCCCTACAGGACCTAGTACCAACCCACCTCAATAGCAGGACTCTACAATCCTCAAAAAAATTACTACTCGAAGTTACAAAATCCAGCAACAGCTTTGGAGACTCACTATATTCTAACTATGTAACTAAATCATGGAACTCCACCACCCAGAACATACTAAACACAGTAAACCTAATGCACTTCATAAAATTGCTAACCTAAATGACAACTGGTTATGCTCCTGGTCCTCACCAGGCTAAACCCATTTCTCCCCTCCTCACCCTCTCTTCTTATTCTTCACTTTCACTATATCTCTATGCTTACTAAATACCTTACTTACTGCCATCCTCACCCTCTCTCTCTCCCTACTTTCCACTTTCAATATCTCTCTATTTGCTTACTGATCCCATGTGATTATAACAACAGTAATCATAACATTTTACAGTACCAGACAGGCATCTCTGAGACACTACTCCACTGAATGATTTCTTGCTACTAAGTGTAACTGCCAAAATATGTGTTACTAAGTAATTCTGTTAGCTTTGTTACTAACCTGAACTGTGATAATGCGTTACTATGTGATTTATTACTATTATTTCTCTGATTGTTTCACTATTGTTTAAAATACTGACTGGTATGCTGTTATTATGTGGAGCTTTCCCCCCAGGCCTCAGCTGAAAATAGGGAGTCTTGCCCAGTCGGACTTCCCAAGTAAACAAATGTTAAATAAATAAATAAATAAATAAATAAATAAATAAACACATAAATAAATACATTTTATAATGAGTCTACCAGTCATTATGCTAACTTTGATTTCATGTATTGAAAAAGATAAAAATACCGGAGACAAACATGTCTACAGATATACATACACACACACGTGTGTGTGTGTGTGTGTGTGTGTGTGTGTGTGTGTGTGTGTGTGTGTGTGTGTGTGTGTGTGTGTGTACTGGTAAAAAATATCAAGCAGCTGATGCTCAAGTGTGCTGGAGATTGTATGTGTGAAGTTCACATGCTGAATTAATTTGTTTGTGAGCTGCAAAGTGAAAAAGGAAAATAAATTTCATAAACTTAAATGTCAGTTTGCATTATTCAGGACTGAGTGCAAAAAGGTAAATAGGCAGGTAATGTTTGTTTTGTAAGAGACATGCTGATGAAGGAGGTATCGATACAGTTTTCAGCACTGCACTGTCACAGGGTGATGCAATGCCTGTTTCCTGCTAGAGGTACAGAAGTTAAAAAACACCTAATTATAAGCAAAGGGGCATAGAATTACAGTAATGACAAATGAGATTTGGAAAAAGCTTGTGAGAGATGGTGTATAGCAACAGCAGACATGCTGGGCATGTAGCAATAATTAAATATTTTGAGAATGAGATAATTTGCAGGTGATTTGAATGGCTAAATGATGTATCTACGTTTCATCTGAGTTGGTAAAATATGAAAGTCAAAACAAGTAAAATATGTATAAGTATTAATGCTGTCTCGGTGGTAAAGATGTTTAGAATGCATGCCCTAGAAAAGATACAGTTATGCAATTATAGTGAAATGAATAGCAGTATAGAAACAAGGTGAATACTGTCATAATCAAGACTTATAGAAATGCATGTAATATTGAAGTGGTGTTATGTCTCATCAAAAAACTAACCAACATAAATTTATTTGTTTAATAACCCAAATAAAAACATTCATTAAGGAAAAAAGCAGATGCAGAGAGAATCTGCTGACTCAATCTCAAGCCCAAAAAAGGTTGCCAAAAGTTTATAGAGCTGCAGAATAGTCATTGTTGTGGACCTAACCCTGGTAAGCAACTTTCAAGGCATCATAATTTGGGAACATCATGATACTGTGGCCTCAGGATTTAAGAAGGCACTCCATGTGTTTCAACCCTCTAAGGAGTGTCCTTTCTGGTAATAGTCTCCCAAACTGGATATGAATGTCTCGGTTGTGGCTCCAAAGAGGAATCCCTGCACTTAGTCTACAGCTGTATGTGTTTTGGCCCAGTAATCCTGGGTCCTGGATATACTGGGAAATCAAGTCTTTATATTCTTCACCTTGTCCTTGATGTTGATAAACTATCTGACTCAAAGGCAGTGCTGTGAGCAATACTTATAAGCCAGAGAACAGTATCCCCTCAAGGAAATGTCTGACAATGACGTTAATGGACGGACTAAGATCTAGGCTTCAAGGCTCTATTGTCAGCAGTTTGATGATCCAAGCTGCATATGATGCTGTTCTGGGTGTGCCAGGGAAGTAAAATTTGGTATAGCCACACACTAACCAAGCAAACTGGAGAAAAGTGCCATGATACATTCTATTTGAGGATTCCTTCTTGTGGATTATAGTAGTGCCTGATACAGCCACACACTGGCACTCCTGGCTTTGCCTTACACTATTGGTCAAGGACATTGAAGAGTCCTTGCTTGATCATGTGTAAGGTCCTTGCTATCTGGTATCCAAAATTAATAAGTCTTTAAAATAAATAAATGAAAAAGGAGAAACATTGCTGTTGTAGGTGTGAATTTTCATTCCTCACAATGCTTTCTTATAAGCATAAATGGATTAGTGGACACTGTTTTACTTTTGACTCAGCAAAAGGAAGTCCTTAGGAGACAACAAACCTCCACATATGTCTCTCACAAGGACACTGACTAAGAGGCTGTGATCCTCAACATATTCAGGTGGACTGTGGTAATAGTCAACAGCGAAACAAAATCCCATCACAACCCATGTGTATTGAGGTGGTCGTGGTGGGGAGATGTTCCCTCCATTCATTGTACTGGTTCAAAATTATAAACTGTGTGTGTGTGTGTGTGTGTGTGTGTGTGTGTGTGTGTGTGTGTGTGTGTGTGTGTGTGTGTGTCTGTGTGTGTGCAAAATGGAGCTGGCAGCCAAAGATTAGCATGTAAAACTCATTTCCCCTCCCATTGTTTCACCCTTGAATGATGACCCCCACAGAAAGAATATGATGCCCAAAAGAAGGTAGTGTAGATGCTTCTCAAGAAAAGGGCCATCCAGATGGTCCTGAAATCTTACTATAAGTCAGATAGTATTCATTAAACCAGTATGAGGTTTCAGTGGCCTAAACACCTTTATTCTCAAAAATCTTTTTATGGTCACCTTTTGGACCCAGCTTCTTCTCAACTACACAAAGGAGGCTGGATGTGTTATTTACATCTTCAGGACACTTACCTGCACATACAGATCAGGAAACAATCAAGAAGATTTTTTTTTTACTTTCAAACAGGAGCCAGACATTACCATTCTAGAATAGTACTCATCAAGTTTACATCCATGAACGCTGTGCTCGCAAAGTCTGTTATTAGTAGCCACCATTCTAGATCTTGAAAGGAACAATGTTATTTCCCTCCTTGAATGACTGGTTCAGAGTGGCTGACAGCCAAGACAGTCTCATCTAATAAAAGGAAAGAATGCTCCATACTACTCATTCCTTAATCATCGCTGTCAGTTTTGCAAAGTCCCCAGCTGAGATCCTGACATTCACAGGTTAAGTCTTAAGTACAAAGACAAGCTGGGCATTTTTACTTTTAGATGAAATCTTAGACATCCTATCTACAGTTCCCCTGTTCTGTACAATTAATCCACTTCAGGCAATCTATGTCTTAGACCTCTGACTGCAAGAAGCATCCACTCCCCTTCTTTTTGCCTCCTGCTTTATCTTACACTTGATCCAAAATTGGGCTACCCTACTTTGGCAGTGGATATAGGTAGCTGTGGTGGCTTTCATCAAAAAAAAAAATACTAGATATGCTCATAGGTACTTACTACGCCATTGATCTGTGAGGATCTTAAGAAACTTAGATTCACATTCCCTTGTTATGTTTTTAGCCCTTATAGTTCATTATACATAATGTAGAATCAGGAAAAACAGGGATAATTTAGGAAATTTACTTTTTGCTCCTTTCCAGGAGGTACATTGGGAGGGTGGCCTAATGGTTAAGGTGTTTGCCTTACCAACACAAGGTGCAGGGTTTGAGTCTCACAAGGGATAATTGGCTAGGCTTAAAAATGACTCGCCAGGACAGTTAGCTTAGTACTAACCTATGAACATGGGTGGTAAACTAGGAATGAGTTTACTGTTTCCCATTTAGTTGTCCAAATTTCATTGGAATAGAGTATGAGAAGTACTTTGCTATATAGTGGAGTGCGTGGCAGTTCCGTGGGTGTAGAATTCTCTGTGATATATACCTATCTCTCCAACATGTCCTGTTTATGTTGCAAAACACATTGAGATGACTTGATCTGGTGTTTATGCTACCACTGGATTTGCAAATGTGTAATAGGTCTGACAGGATTGCAGCTATATGCATGAAGCAGAGTTCACCTCTTTATAGCCTGTATGATACAGAGAGAAGGGAGAAAGCTTTGAGATGATTTGCATAGTTTGTATGATGTAGGCCCTGATATTTGTAGTGTTGTGGTCATTCTAATTTTGACAAGTGTTGGGACAGGTACACAATGAAAAGAACATTACAATCAATAATCAAGCTAATGAGAGCAGAGTATAGTAGGATCAGCTTTCAGGGGTATATTTTTAATATGATAATTACAAAGGTCATCATACTTGCCAAAGGATAATATTATATATTTCTTGGCATTTAGATTTTGTCCATGGTTTGGATACCAGTTATTTATTTAGAAAAATCCCTCTTAGAATATTTTGCTGTCCACTGGGGAGTTTATGATGGCACCAAGTTTACAGTCATCTCCAGTCTTGGTTAGCCATTGTTTTGACTTCCAAGAAGTAAAGGCTAAAGAGGAGTAGTCCAAGAACTGAACCATGAGGTACACTGCCAGTGATGGGTCTTTTAGAGGATGTACAGCCATTCACTCTAATTTCCTGGGTTCTATTTATGAGCTATTAAATGTGTTACATGAGATTTGCATTTAATTGGAAGAGTTTATTCACAATGCCTGAATGTGGAATGGTGTCAGACACCTTTGTGAGGTCTAAATACGTGGCGGGAACCAATGTGTCCTCATTTATTTCTTCAGTAAGCTTCTTGAAGAAGTCAACTAGGATAAGCAAGCAGGATCATTCCTTAATAAATCTGAACTTGCTTCGGTCAATAGTTTATAGGCTGTCTGTGTCCTTATTTATTTATTCCATAATGATCCTTCCAATAGCCTTACAGATGAGGGCCTGAGGCTGACCAAGTGTATGGGTCTGTAATTACCTGGGTCCATTGACTGTTGCCATTCATCCAACATGAAGCCTATTTGGAGATGGATATTAAATATCCTCTGAAGGAGGTCTGATAAGTCCTGATGGAGGCTGAACAGTTGGTTTTCTGGAATGCTGCTGATCCCATGAAGTAGTGCTCTTGGCCTTGGATAGTACCTTGAGGACTTGTTCTTGGGAGATTTGAGGGAGAGGTATAGATGCATGTATGTGATCTGAGAATACAGCAGGGAAGAAGGGGGGAGGCACAATGTCTGAGCTAAATATTTCCTGTAGTAGATTGGTTATGTCCTCTGGGTCCAGGTATTGGTACCATTTACTACCAGCCCTGTGGAATGCTGCACATTGTTTCTGAAGCTTTAATATGGTAAAAGTGTATTGGTCATGTTAATAATCATCTTTCTTTAGCAATAAATTTAATTTCTCATTGTACTCATGATAAAAATGCAAATAATTTTGCAAAAAATGAAGATCATAGTGTGCTGTTTGATGTTTTTTAGTTTTATTGTTTACCCCATTTTTCTCTATAACCACATCGACAACATGCTGTCATGGTAGGTATTAAGCAATAATCTGAATGCAACTGCTCAGAATTATGGGTAATCAAAACCATATTTTCTATTTTTCTTTTTTAATACCGCCTTCAGACATCCATGCTGACTTCTATAGTAAGCCCCCTTGAACAGCCACTGCCATCCATAGAGCTTACTAGGCCACAGGGGAAACTGAATTAGACTGCTGGACCTTTCTTCTGCATCACATTGGTACATCCACCTAAAGACAAGTTATAAGTCACCAATTCACCTAAAACATCTTTGATATGTAGGAACAAAGCAATTTCCAAGAGAAAATCCACACCCCTTACCGCCCTCTTTATTATGCTATTAGTTATGTGCTGTGTAATTGATTGTATGTATATATATATATATATATATATATTATATATATATATATATATATATATATATATATATATATATATATATATATATATATATATATATATATACCATGTTTTAGGCACATTTATATGCATGTCACTGAAAAAGAGCTATTGTTGCCCACTTTGAATGTTCTTGTTAACAAATGAAAATAAATAAATAAATAGTAAGAGCTGGAATATTTAGTAGCCTGGGAAAGATTTTGCAAGCTAAGCAGTTTGTGTGTAGCATCACACCTGTTTTTGCATCTTTAGCTGTGCACTCAATTCTACTGTTCAGAAAAGCTATAACTTTTATTTTCTCTGCTTCTTTAGTGTTACTGAAGGTTAAACTACGTGTCCCTGAATAATCACTAACTGAAGCTTCAGCTGGTCAAACATAACCAGTCAAAGTTTCAACCTGAAGAAAAAAAAATACATTACTTAAGCATTTTTTGCAGGATGTAAGAACTTACGTACCTTGATGTGAGGAGACAAGCCCCCACAATCCCCTTACTTATATATACCGACTCTGCAGTCACATACCCATGGAGTAAAGAGAAATGTCCATAATCAGTGAACTAATGCCACCATTGTAAGAAAAACAGTGCCAACACTGACCTTCTACGATAGGAAGCATTTGCTTTCTGGTACCTCATCCAGTTGTATTTAATGAGTTGAAACTTCCATCTACCTCATACATAAGTATCTTTGAACTCTCATTTTACTAAGATATTTTCAAAGTTGAATGAAAGGAATAAAGCCAAAAGAAGCAGAACCAAAGGACCAAATCAGTACACAACAAGTATTCCAAATGTAAAATACCCAGTCGGTCCACCACGGCAATGTAAAAGGTTTTACTAAAATGGTAAAAGGATGAGCACTTTTGAGTAAAAACTCTTTATCAAATCCATAAAAACAATACTACCACCTACAGTTTAAAAGTTAAAACAGCCAATAGAATAGACTCAAATGACGACACCTCCTGAACACATCTCTTCATCCATTAAAACCAGTTAACCAATAAAAATTATTTCTTGGGCCTACGCCCCCTTAACACCGCTTTTAGCGGTAACACAGTATTCAAGCCATTTGCCCGATCTGCCTGCAGGTCGGCTATCCAATTAATTTCTACCTGCTCCGTCAACAAAAATATATCACCACCCCTTTTTGTTAGACTTCGTACTTGAAGTACCATAAACATAAAATGATGATTAGGAAAAGTAACGATATGTTGTGTTAAGGCATTGTGCAGAACTCCTACTTTAATGTCTCTTATATGCTGTAAAACCCTCTCCTTCAACATATGATTAGTTTTTTCTACATAGAAGGATGTGCCCCTCTTATACTTAGCTAAATACATTAAATTCTTCATTCTACAGTCTGCATAGCCATTAAGACGATATGTGCTTCTACTAATCTGGTGTGTAAAATAATTTGATTTATCAATAAATACACATCCTTTACAAAATCCACATGGATGTGTCTCAGTTCTATTTTTATAAAAACCTATCTGTCATGGAATGGGTCCAACCAGATCCTTATTTTTATTTTACATTTGTTAACCGGGAAAATCCAACTTGGAACAAAGCCAATTTTCAGCAGAGGTCCGGGAAGAAAGGCTTCAAATGCATGGCAGAAAACCAGAGCATTCTGATAGGACATGCAGACTCCACACAGAAGGTACCCCAGTCAAGAATTGAACCAGAAAACCTCTTTTGTGAGGCAACAATGCTACCACTGCACCACTGCACCATCTCAGGAATATAGTCATTTAAGATCCAGTGCATTCTTATAGCTAAAGTAGGGTGCAGGACCAACTATCACCTTAATCTTATCGTCCCAAAGCAATATTTTCCAGTTACCCACTATCACCTTTCTGATCTTGTCCATGTCACTATTATATTTAAAGATTAATCTCGGATGATCTACCAAATCAGCCCCCTGTATATCCGGTTGTGTGCCTGCAGTTGAACGAGTTGGTTTTACAGCATATAAGACTGGGTTTTTTACATTTGGAATAATTTCAAAGTTGGTATTACATACATCTTTTCAATATTTTTGGTGATTAAACACTATCTCCTAAAATGGTCATTAACTTCCAATAAGGATTTTTTTACATAAACTGATTAGCAGTGCAAGCTGTCTGTTCCTCTTAATCTTGATGGCAATGAAAAGGAGGCCAGAACTAGATCATCCATACATCTATCTTTGTAGTCTCTACCATCATAGCTAAAGCTGTACCTGACAGAAAGATTTTTTCTTAAAATGTTTTACTAGACTATCTTTTAGTGAGTGGATCATTGTGTATGTATAATATTCAGTGAACTTTGCTACTAAATAGAAACAGTATAAGGAACGCAGTGCATGCTAATTTGGCTTGTCTGGATTTAATCTGAAACATTTAAGCAGACTGATATTTAAAACAATGAGTTTGTTTTATCTTGTGTAAAATTATAAAGTAAATCTGATAAAGTACTGCTGGTATTGCACTCATTTTAAAGAGATGTGGTAGATAGTCTACAGTTATAGACTCTTGCTCTGTTTTTACATTTGGAATAGTCAGTATGTTTTCAAAAGAATATAATTTCTCCAGTCACTTATTGGAATAGCTAGACCAAACAGCAATTAGCATACAGTTTCTTATTTTATTTTAATTACTACTAGAAGCAAAGAGCTTTATATGCTTGCTAGACATATTTTTCTTGTTTTTGTTATAATTATGGTGGCCATGTTCTAGGGATGCTAATTTAGATAACTACGATTGATGACAAATGGCTACAGTTACAGAATATGCTAGACAGTGAGTCACCATTTTTCTGCATCTATTTTTAGTATGTTTTGTGTCTTGCAGCAGACAGCCATGATGCCTCATGTTCTGACAGTATCAATATTGTCAGGAAATGAATAAGTTGACAGAATTTGCATCCAAACTGTGGGATGCATGAACCAGTCATGCTCAATTAACTCTATATTTTCTTTTTCTTTATAGAAAGATGCTGTTCAACAGCATTGCATTCAGTAGCTAAAGCAGAGAAAAACAGTGGCTGATTAAATATCCAAAATAATGTAGTGCTAAATTCCCCAAAGTGTATATTTCTGGATGTCAGCTGTAGTACAGCCCAGCTTGCTTCTTTCATTTATTGCTACATTGTATCCATTCTTTCCTTTCTCTGTCAGCTGTCTGTTGAGGTCAGTCCTTCTATCTAGTTAGCTTTGTGTCTGTCTTTCTGTCTGTATATCTAATTTTCCTTTTGAAAGTCTCACATTTCTGGATTAGAGGCAGTTAGCTTTGCAGAGTACAAATTACCGGTATAGTTATTTTATTTATTTTTCTTTTTTTTTTGTTGTTGTGAAAACCTCATTGAGATGAAAATCCACTTACTAGTGAGATCCATGCAATGCAGTTCCAATCACAGACAAAATATCTGTAAAAGGAAAATATACTTCAATTACACCTAGGAAGAAGACATATTATTGCAAAATACTGATGCATTCAACACAATATTCATATATAGATAGAATAGTCTCATCTAGAGAAAATATCATAGGATTTCCAGTAAGTAGTTTAAATGGAAAGTCATAAAGTAGAACTGTTGTTAGTAAGATTATTGAATCAAAAAGTGGAATAGTCTCCTAGAAGTATATAGTTGATTTAGAAGGGTGCTTGAAGAGATAAAACACACTATGACAGCACTGACAAGTTCCTCATTTGTTTGACACATGCAAACTTGGACAATATCATAAAAGTAAAGCCAACAGAGCACACCAGCCAAGTTCCCAATAACAAAATATGCAGAAAAATAGGAATAACACTGTATAGGCAGAAATATTTAATAAAATACAATAAAACATAAAAATAATTAAGACAAGGTAAGCACTTTTGCAAAATTGCTTCTTCAGACCATCTGAAGAAGCAATTTTGTGAAAGCACTTACCTTGTTTTATTATTTTTATGTTTTATTGTATTTTATTAAATGTTTCCACCTATACTGTGTTATTCCTATTTTTCTACATAGATAGGCTAATGTTACATCTCCCAATGCCAGTTTAAGGTGTGAAACAGTGTACCAGTGTGTAAGTTTAAGGAAACCTACTCTACTGCAGCTCCATGTGCAGATAGTTAAACATGGAATGGCACCTCCATCACAAGTAGCATGTGGAGTTTTGCTTACAGGGACCCAGGCATATACATGGCACTCAGAATTCAGCACAGCTTTTACCAGGTATGCTCATCACACATATTGAGAGATTCAGAAAGTGTAATGTACCGAGGCCTCATTAACAAAATCATTGCTCCTAGCCATGTTAACTTACACAATATAAGCATGATGAGAAGTGCAGAATTTCATCATCCTGTGGAAGAAAACATTGCTGCTTGAGTTTGAATCCCACCAGGGGTAATTATGTATAACTATTTCTTCATCCTGATATATCTGCCTGTATAAGATAAGTACTATTTCTTATAAATCTATTCATTTGTAATATAGATGCTTTTAACTGCAGTTTAACTTGATGCCTATCAGGGATGTTGATTTATCAGTTTTGGGCAGAATGTACCAGAGGATTGCAATGATACAGCAGTTGGTAGACTGCAGAATTGTTAAGCAGGATAGCAGACACACCACTGAGCTCATATTCTAAGTACAATTATTGTGTTTTATGCCTTGCACATATGTCATTAGCCAAAACATCTGCAACTGTAATTGTATAACAGTCCAGTGTCCTTGTTGTCGTTGCAGCTCTGTGATTGTTTTGTGGGAATAATATGCTCAGTAAAGATAGATTACTGACATATTCTTAAAGAGTCTGGAAGAAAAAAGTCATGGCAAAAATTAGAAAGTGCAAATCCCAGCAGGATAAAAACTCACTAATCAATCTAAACAAGTAACTCAGAGGGCAAATCATGTCTCCAAAAGCTGAATCTGAGGTAAAAATAGTCTCCCAGGCCAAGGACAATCATAAGGTTTTCTTTAGGTATGTCCCCCAACCTCAACAGCACTACACAACAATGTACATAAATAACTGTAAATAGAGCAAACCTACAATGAGCTGTAAAATACAACAAATCTAATGGCCAACAAATTTAGCTCCAGTTTTGCCCCTCTCTCCTTCCCAGCTACCCCTTAAGAAATATTGTTGAACATAACCTCCCCAACTATCACTAGGGAGCAGGTCAGCAATGTACTCTCCAAGGCCAAGTACAATGTATCACTGGGGCCTAATAATGAAATCACAGGATGCCTCTAAAATAACATGGAACATGACCTATTAAGTTTTAGACTCACTACTCAATCATAGCCTCCAGACAGGCTTCATATCACGTGAATGGAGAACTACAATGGACATCCCTCTGTACAAGGGCAGGTAATCTACAGACCCTGATAAGGAAAGTCCCATGTCTTACTAGTCTCATATGTAAATCCATGGGAAGAATTATCATGGAAATGATTAACAATGACATAAGAAACCTTCAGATGCTGGATCTAACCAAGCTTGGTTTGGTCAAGTGCAGTTCATGCCTATGCCAGATGGCAGACTTCTTCAAGAAGGTCACCGAAACAGTGGACAAGAGCAAAATAGTGCATTCTGCCTACCTTAATCTGACCAAGGCATTTAATACAGTACTCCACTCAGCCATTGAAGACATATGGAGTTAGGTATAAACTCCTATGTCACCCAGTAGATAGTCAGATGGTTATTTAATAGGAACCAAGAAGTCAGGATGGGGTTGACCACTTCCACAAGAAACTGGCCACTAGCATAGCCCTCAGGGCTCTGTGCTGGGTCCGCTCCTTTTTGGAGTCAAGGCCAACATCAAGGGCCTCTGGCTAACCAAGTTTACAGATGATCACAAACCAGGTGCAGTAATAGAATCCCCCTAGAGGCAACTAATATCCTCCTAGAAGGGCTGGCATAGATAAATAGCTAGTGCCAGATGTGTGGTCATAATAGTATAATTTGGGAAACTACCTCATTGATAACACCCCCCCCCCCCAAGAGTAGACCCAGTAGAGTAATATTTCAAATGTTGGGTCCCACTACAGTGACCCACAAAACAGGTTTCATCAGAATTACCTGATCTAATAACTTAAACCTTGCTTGTGGCATAACTAGGACATATTGGAGGGACAGGTATGTGTCTTGGAGACTACCCCTTTTTTTCCAGGCACCTTTGTTTAATTATCCCTTGTGACATAGGCACATTTACATTCACATAAAGGTAATCAAACTATATTAACATAACAAACATTATACTTCACATATATTGCTCTATATCATATAACCTAAGCAATATTACATAAATTATTCAATTCCTGTCTTTTTTTAGAACAACACACATCTTTATTAAAGCATCACTTACTACATATGCAATCATACATTTATATAAATGAAAACAAACCACACCGACACAATCCTAGTTGCAAGCATTTTACATCACAAACCACCCTACGGACACACTCCCAGTTGCAAACATCATATGTCACTTATAATCTACCCAATCTTTCTCACTCAAACATTACATAGCTCATTTATGTCCTGCCACCTTTTAAACCTCATTCCTTCCTTGTATGCTTGTTTCCAAAATTCCCATTTTTTTCCTATGTAGTTTGCTCCTACCTTTTTCTAAAGACCTCAGTTCCCGTTGTTTTATCTCTGTTAATATATTCTCTACTTCCAGTATAGTTGGGTTAGATTTTAATTTCTATTTTCAAGTAATTGCTTTTGGGCAGCCACCATTATTAGACACAGCAAGACCTTACCATGTCTAGGCAATTATGATTCTGTATCATAGCTTAGAAAAATCATCTCCCTCATCAGACCAGTCTGCCCACCCAGCATCTCCAACAGTGTATCTCGTAGAGAATCCTTAAAGTCCGTCAACTCATCTTACTCCCAGAAAACATGTTTCCAATTACCTCTTTCTTCCCCTTCACACCTCCAACATTTGCTGTCTGCCTGAGGAAAAATTCTCTGGAGTCTACTTGGGCATAAAAATATCTATATAAACATTTCCAGGCAGGAATCCTAAATCTTCTAGATTTTGTTGCATATTTGTGAGACATACATATATCCTCCCATTGTTTCTTTGTAAACTGTTTATCCAGTCTCTCTTCCCAATCCTTTCTAATCTCCTCTGATTGATTCTTATAGTAATGCAATATTTTATATGCCCTACTAATTATTCCTTTTTAATGGCAGCTTCAGTTGTAGATTCTCAGAGACTACCCCTTTTCTGGGACAGGCTTACCATCCACATGAAGCAGAGATCTTTCCTAACCCAATTCAAGCATAACTTGGACAACTAAATGGGGAATTGGAATTTCATCCCTGATCTGGTATCTATATCTCTAATGGACAGAAGGAGCCTGTAAATGCTTGACTACCCAAACTCTAGCAAACATATACCCCTTAAAATATTCTTAAGGTACTAAAACTTAAACACTTTTGGGATACATGGTTAGGCTTAAAAAGGCTCCTGTAGTCATTAGCCTAGCATACAACTATGGACCTAAATAACAAACCTTTGATGTTGGCTATATCTTTCTTTACAAATGGAGCTTTCCAAATTATGTATTTTTGAAGCGAAAAATGTCTTGTTTTGTATTTTATTTTGTTGATAATGATGCCCTCTGAGTTTTTTTTTCTTTTACTCAGAGCTGGAAACACCTGCCATGACATCATCAAAGTCTGAATTCCTCACTAGATGCATTAAAGTATTCTGCTATAATTTCATAATACATACATCAGCAGGAGTTACTTTTTTCTATTAAGGACAAGTTACCAACTAGTTCTTGCAAGTGGAACACCTCACATTGAAAATTAATACACATAATGTAATAGTAAAACCACAATATAAGTAAGAAGTGATTCCTCTAAAGAGCTAACTTGCATTTGATTTCCCACAGTGCTTTGCATTCATATATAAATTACTGTCCAATACCTTCCACAACATAATTTTGAGAGTGTTGTTTTAGAGTAAACTTGAGTAAACAGTGAAACTAAAAAAAATCAAACGACACATTATAATTATTTTGTTGTTGCTGCAAAATCACTTGGAACTTTAACACAAGGAAGAAAATGGAAAATTAAAGTAATCATAAAACAAATATATTTTGGAATGTGGCCAATAAATTTTAACATGATTTGGTAGCACTTTCTATATCAGGCCCAAAGTATCTGAAATTCTGATGTCTAGTTCATGTCATATTTTTAAAATACAAAATTTGTTTTCAGGAAAAGAATGATAACTATTAAAATAAATCATGTAAGTATGACAGCCTGCCTTCAAGACATTTTATGAATTATAGAATAGCTAGTAGCCACTAGAATTATGCAGAGAGCTTATTAGTACATGCATATTGAGACATGTATGGAATATATGGGAATCTGGAGTCTAATAAATGAAATATTTAATACTATGTTTTTTGGAATGAGTTTGATAACAAGTGGTGTAGCTATAAGTCATGAACTAAACTCCCAAACCCTACAGAAGCAAGTATTTCTCACATCTTATAATCCAGTTTTGTTTATATTCCTGATTTCCATTCATTTCAGTGGATCCATTTGCTGCTTGGTATTGATATGCAATCACAGCAATGTTCTTTGCTTTTCTGAATGGGAGGGAAGAGTAGTGTTAGGTTACCACAAACAAAGTTTCACTTTTAGCCGATTTTAATATATGTAGTTTATGTGAATAAGGTAGTGTTTTTCTTGTTATGTTTTCTGAATATGTGATGTTATTTTCATATTATTGTATTTGTTTTGGTATGTTTGTGGTTGTACTGCATTTTATCTCATCTTTGTAATATTATTGAGTTTTATTTTAATGTGTTTCTTTGCAATCATTTTTTCTAGCATTCCAAATGGTTGATTTTTATGAAATATGTTTCGTATGTTTTTATTGGTTTAGTTTTCTTCTGAGGTATTTATGTGCTTTGGGTATGAAGTAGGTGAGTATGATATGTTGCTTGGTTGTTAGTGTATAATTTGGGTTGTGTGTTTAATTAGTTTACTGCTTTTCTTCATAGAGGTGACTAGACGAAGAGTGAATGATATCATTTTTGTAGTTTTATATTATAATAGTTTTTTGTTTGCTGTTTTGTGATTAGATTTAGTGTTTGGTAATGCTATAAATCTGAATTATATTTTGGGGGTTATATTTGGTTTGATCTTTTATTGTATTTTTTCCTATTAAACTCTAAATGATCTATACGCTAAATATATCACATAAAGTTTATCTATAAAGGCTACTACATTTCCTCAGTGCCTACTTCTTTCTTCTTCTTCTTTCGGCTTTTTCCCAGTTAGGGGTCGCCACAGCGGATCACCTTGTCCGCACATTGATTGGCAGTGGAGTTTTACGGTGTCGAGTTGCCAGCCCGGCGCCCAACCTTCCACAGAAGGCACACTCACACGCACACGTAGGGCCAATTTAGAGTGTCCAATCCACCTACAGCATGTCTTTGGGATGTGGGAGGAAACCGGAGCACCCGGAGGAAACCCACGCGACCACAGGGAGGACATGCAGACTCCGCACAAAAGGCACCCCAGCCGAGGCTCGAACCGGAGAACCTCTTGCTGTGAGGCGGCAATGCTAACCACTGCACCACCGTGGCCACCCTATTTCCTCAGTGCCTACTACCCAGTAGAAATTAAAGCATACACACTATACATACAACACACAGACAGAGACACTCTAGATGCCATAGCTCATCTAAAATATTCTCTTAAATTCAAATACTCACTTACTTAATCTTGAAAATGTTCAATAAAAATGGCATACAGATTGCATTTCTCAATCATAGGAACAATCCCATTTTTTCATCCAAAACAGAAGCACTGAGTCACATGAAAACTCTTTAGCTCTTCTAAAACAAACATCTAAACCCACATCTATATTTAGTTTAACTTGCAAAAAGCAAAATAAAATAAAAAGTAAATTGAAACTGGACTGCATCTCACATTTGCTACACTGTAAAACTACACTGTAAGAATTAACTTGACAGGCCTTGCACACAAAATCCAAACAAGCAGTACCACTGAAGAATTGCTGCACACTTGAATCATCCATTCACAATTTTGTAAGGAATAACAATAAAACACCTAGCTATGCTGCATAATTAGAAAGCATTCTAGAAGCATTTGAATTCTAGAATTGCAGTAATTGTGGTGCAGTCCTCTGTATTCTAGAACTGGTATTATTCATCTGTTATAAACTTGCTATAACATTTTATTCAAATGGTACTCCATTTTGATGCAGCTGTTGTATAGTGCTCATCAAGGAAGGGTCTATATTAGAAGCTCGATTGCTTAGCTTGTCGAATGCCGAATCTTTGACAGCTAAACAGCGAAAGCTTAAAATCGCAAATGGCCACTTACTCAATTTTTTCATTGGGAATTTACCCTTTCCCCAATGTAGAGCGATCTTGAAGTTGGATGAAGCTAATACCACCTTTAATCAGATATTCTCAGACTTCTTAAATGAGCCTGCAGCACTTAAGAGAACATGCATAAAACTGAAATATGCACCCTGGCTAATACATACCACTATGTTATGAGACTCCGCCACAAAGCTTAGAAAATCTATTAGAATAGCAAAATTCTTCCAAACAACCAGCTGTACCAATCTATATAGTATTAAGGAAAAGCCCTTGTAAAAAGACAAAAAAATACTATTTAAACAAACTCAGAGTAATCAAAAAACTGTATGGTCTACCATCACCAACTTCCTTCATCCTAGCAGAAAAACCCAAACTAGTTCATGTCAAATGACACTGTTAGCATTACAGCATACCACCTTAACTCCCACTTCATCATTACAGCAGCTACACTAGGTAGTTCCACAGGTTCTCAACCATGGAATGACAAAACTGAAAATCTACCTCAAGCAAAGCTCTTTACTCTATACCCCATCCTTATAGCACCCATCAAATAATTCCTCCTTAAGCTGAAGTAAATTTCTCTAGCAGCTGATAACCTGCTAGCAGATTACATCAAAGTAACAGCTAGGGCTTTATCGTTTCCAGTCGCTTCTCATAAATAGATCCATAACCAAGTTATATGTTACTGAAATATTGGAACAATCATACATCGTACCACTAGTTAAGGGAGGATACTCTACTAATGTAGCTAACTACTGACCCAATGCTATATTCAAGGCCAGTCTCAAAAATCCCGGAGAGCTTTGGGTCAGTAGTTAGCTAGATCAGTACATACTCAAATTCTCCAGTATCTACTCAGTGATAATCTTCTCTCACTTAACCATCATGGTTTCTGCCCTCAACATAGCACCACTACTGCACTGCTATAATTGCTAGACAATGTCAACCCATATTATAATGCTGGCAAACAAGTCTCAGCCTTTCTTTTTAGATCTCTCCAAGGCATTCAGTACTGTTTCACATCCCAAAGCAATTGCAGAACATTAACTTATCTTACACAACATAATTGTAGCTCAAGAGCTTCATAAGTAATCACACCCAAGCAGTAAAGTGGCAAAACACTCTTTTCTCCATCTTCCCAGTCTCTACAGGCATCCCTAAAGGGTCCACTCATAGAACCTTGCTATTTACCATATACATAAATAAGTGTTACGCTGTCTCAACATCAACATCATCATCTACTATGATTCAGTATGCAGATGATGTTACAGTCATTTGCTCTGCACCTTCCCTGGGAAAGCAGACTATTATGCAAGAATCCTGCTCAGTAGTAGAATAGTGGATAGATAATACTCACCTTACACTGAACACTGAAAAACTAAACAGATGCACTTTGTCTCTAAAACTAGCTCCCAAAACTGAAATAGTTTAAATATTTCCTCTGTTCAAAACATTAAACTTGAGCAAGTTTCCTCATGGATGCAAACTTTTTTTGTGTGAAGATATTAAGAAGAGAAAATTTAAAAAATGCAAAGATACTTGATGGAGTACTGTGATGGTCTGGCCTACCCCCTCCCTAAGGGGAGATTCATCAAGGAGGTTAGCAGAAGTTCTACCCACACTCAGGAAAGAGACCTTGTTGAGAATGATGTTGTACTAGGCCCTGAGGACTGCCCCCACCCTTTCCTGTTTGGAATATCCCTCTCTACAAAGATCAGAGCAAATTGCCCAGAATCAGGGCTCAAATTCAGTATGGGACATGAAACAACTTGAACATCAGAGGGAAACAGGGAGGAAGGTGGGGAATCTTCATGGACAACAGGAACTGAATGGAATGAGTGCATTGAATTTACAAAAATACTTTTTGACATTTCATAATGGAATAATGTTTTATTTTTAGACTTTGAACATTGTAATTACTGTGATCTAAACATTGACGCTTCATTTTTTAACTTGTTTATAAAGGGTTTACAATTTGTACCATGCAAACCACTGAAAATCATTGATACACTAATAGATTTAAAACTGTTTTTAAGGAAGCTTGATTTAGGTTATTTATTGGAGAATACAGAACCTAGTTCTTCCAATGATACATTAAAAATGAAAAGTCTTTTTAAACCTCCCCTTCATCCTGCCTTTCAAATTTTTGAAGAACTTGTTCAAACAGAGTTCAGGAATTTAAAGGGACATCCTATGAGGAAGATGCACAATTTAAGCCCTGACGAAATGTCCCTATTACTTATCTAACAATTCTGACTATAGGATCCTAAAGCCCAACAAAGGAGTGGGGAGTGGTTATAATGAATACAGTAGATTATGAGGCACATATGTCTAATATATTAGGAGATGATGACAAATACTCCATTGTGTCAAAGAATGAGATAAACATTGCTTATTCTAAAATAGAATCCTTTATCAAGGACCACTTTTTTCAAGAGGAATTGACAAAATGTGTTGGAATTTTTGTGAGTTGATAAGCCCTGCATCCCTGCCATATTTAGCATACCTAATTTCCACAAATGTGTTGAAGACCACCCAGTTAGATGTACTGTGGCAGTTGTGGGCTATAAAACACACCCATTGGCTATGTTTATAGATCACAATTTGCAAACTTTTGTTTCCAGGATTAGGCATATTTCCAAGGATTTCTGGGATTTTCTCAGGAATATCAAGCCTGAATTTTTTCATATTGATGTTATCTTTGGCACTATTGATATTGTTTTTTTATTTTCATGTATTCCTCATTCCCTAACTGTTTAATGGCTTTGGGATGTGTTGAGTGAATGTGAGTACATGTCTAATGTTGAAGTTAATTTGATAGTGGAGTTCATGGAAATGGTGTTGAACAACAATTTCATTCACGTCAATGGAGAATACTACAAGCAGATCAAGGGTGCTGCCATGGGGGCATCTTGTGCCCCCAGTTTTGCAAATTTGGTGCTTTACTATTGGGACAGGAAATATATATTGGTATCCCCTTATGCTCAATTTTGGCACTTTTGCACATGGTCTTTAGATGATATTTGTATAATATGGAAGGGATCTGTGGACAGCTTAATGGAATTTTTTGAATATATTGAGAATACTACCACCTTTTTGAGGTTCACCCACTCCACAGAGTATTAATTACTTGGATGTCATGCTTTATAAGGATGTTAGGAATGGTCGGTTTCATTCTAAGGTGTTTCAAAAGGACACCTTTTCTAATTCCTACCTCCACTACCTCAGTAAGTACCCTTATTATCAGAAAAAGGGTATTTTTAAAGGACAGATGATCAGAGCTGCCAGAATGACCTCAGAAAATCATTTTTTCTTGAAGAAATGGATGTTGTTAAGCAGCTGTTTGTAGAGAGGGGCTACCCAATAGAACTGATTAACCAACTGGCATTGGAAGTTATAAATGGCATTAGCACCAAATATTCACCTTTTATTTTTAGAGATGTGTAGATTCACCCTGCTGATCAGGGTGTTAAGGCCCCCTTTATCAAAACATTTGTGTACATTTTTAATTCCCAATCCAGGGATAGTGAGAGGATTGCCAACAAATATTGGGGGGGGGGGGTTAGCTCACATTCCCAAGTTGAAAAAATGTATCCCTGAAGCCCCAGTTTTTGTATGGAAAAGGGATAGAAACTTAAAAGAAATTTTGGAAAACCATCCCGTTGATGCCAGCCCTTTAAAAATTAATAACCAAAAGTTAGATTCTTTTAAGTGTGGTTTCTATAAACACTATTAAAGCTACTGGGCATTTTAACTGTATCAGCAAGGGGGTTGTCAGTTTGGTGACATGTACTGCTTGTACTGTTTTTTACATACGCAAAACGGAAAGAGATTTAAGGAAGCATATATATGGACATATGTGCTATGTGGCTCATTTGAAGGAATCTAATGCACTTTACCCACATACTAAATACTGTCGCTTAAGTAAGTTTCATTTTTTTTTGTTTTGGAGCAGGTACTTCCTAGTCCCAGGGGAGGTTCCTGACAGACTAGAGTTGAATATAAAGAGCTATTTTGGCAACTTAAATGGGACGCAGGAAAATTCCCAGGACTAAACAATAACATTTCTATTTCTAGTGCATTAAAAACTTAAGGCAGCCAAATTTTGACTTGACAACATTTTTATGGTTATTTATTGAAGTAGAACTAATATTTACTTGTTTTATGCACCATTTTTAACTATTTATGACTTTATTCCTAGCATTTTTGTATGTGTTTTATTGTACAGGTTCCGTTTTTTATTGAATAATTGTCACCCTGTTCTGAGGGTTTAACAAAGGATTATAAAAGGGTGGTTTTAATGTAATGTAAATGTTCTGAAGAAGTCTGTTACTTTCAGAGAAAAACACTCAACCTACAGTATTTATTTTATTTATTAAAGTTGTATCATTCCTTTACCAAACTGGTGTGGTATTGCCTAATCATAAAGTTTTAACTCATCCAATGAAACACTCTTTGAATATCCATAAACACTACCACTACCCCTTTTACCTTTTCCCTCTCGCAACAACTCATAAGATGATCTCTAATGAGGGTAATGCTATCTTCTTGGCTATCTCTAACTGCGTAGTTAGGCAATTTGATCTAAACCTTTGTTTTCAGACAATATCGCATCCCATATTTAACAGCTTGTAGCTTTGACACCTAAGAAGAAATGTGGCTCTGACATTTACATGTAGCCAGCCATACCTCTGCAAAAGTTGGCAGTGATGAGTTCAGGGTTCTGCAAGAAAAGCAAATCTCCAGATTTTGTTTATAGCATTTTTTGTTTTGCATGAGTCAGAGCTGGAATTTAAGGTTATGAGAAGCAACCCATATTTAATTTTAGGGATAGGAACATTTTTAGCTAAGGCATCGTGAGGTTTATGTGTAAGGAGGTGTGAGATTCTACAGCATGAGTTTAGTTGATGGAGTGTTTTGCTAATAATATTTTCAGTATGCTTAGTTAATGAAAGAGTAGGGCCCAATGTGATCCCTAGATACTTCTCTTTTACTTGTGGTAGTGAGCTGCAATCTGTATCAGTAATAATTGCATTTGGAGATTTAGGGAGTTTTTGTGGGTGCCATATATCATAATGTAGACTTCAGTGGATTGATTAGGACCATGTTTTTATTCTTTCAGTGGCATAAATCTGTACAGTTAGACTGTTGTTTCTGTTGAAGGGTCTAAGTGTTCTTAACATGATTCAAATAGTAAGATATCATCTGAATATAGAATCATTTATATGGGGCCAGAAGTAAATTATGGTCAAATGTGGCCCAAGGGAGGGTAATGGCTCGGGGCTCCCCACAGCAGAGCCCCCCCCCGCAGCCATGCAAGTGTCCCATTACTCTGGGAGTCACCATTCAAATCTGTCAGTGTAAATACTATTTTCTTCTTTATGTCTACAATGATTACAGATATTTGAATTTAATTTAAAACTTTTATTTCAAATTGTGTAGCACAAACACTGATAGACATTTGCTAAACAAAACAATGCAGTCTTATGATGAAAAGAGACTTAGCATGAACAGTAAATGTCTCTGCCCTTGAATCTCATTCACTAAAACAGCACTTAAACCCACATTCAAACAAAATGCATCTGGTCAGTGGTAGATTAAATTTACCTTTGGGCTATTTTCAAACTATAGGCTCCTTGCACACATTTTTAGGGCCATGCATACGTGTATGTGTTCTTTTATTATCCTTCCTGATTGTATTAAATTATATTCCTTGTATAATACATCACCAGTTGTTACAGTGTGTGTTTTAAATACATAGTTTGTTTGAAGGATACTATGCACATTATTTTGCTGTGTTTCTGTCAGAAGCAGTGACACTGAGGTAATCTGGGGGGTATATCTGCCATCTCATCTATTGGTCAAGATTTCTCTGAACAGCCAGCAGGGTGCTCTGCTCTGCCTGTACCGGTGTTCCACAGCATAGGGCAGCAGGAGTCTCTAAGTCTGGAATGTAACCTCCTGTGTTTGCTGTGTACTTCTGAAAAGAGATGCCGAACACAAGAGCCCAGGACTGAGGACACTGTGTGGACACCACTTGTGACAAGCTTTGAGTCTGACATGCCAGCAACTCTGACCCTGTGGGTTCTGTCACTTAGCCGGTTGCAACCTACGAGGTAGGCTTGTGTGTGGACTCCTTCCATCATCATGGCCTTGGTGACTGTTTCAAAAAGTCAATCCAAGTTTAAAAATGATCTGATCTGCCTTAAGCCAAAACTTTGTGAAGTGGGACCACAGTTGCCGTGACACTCCTTGAGTGGCATTATCCCTGAGGGGTGAGATAAAATAAACAGCTGGGTAGGTTTAGAATTTGAGCCTTGCCTAAAAAAGCACTATGGGGGTGGGGGCAGCTGCTGCCAATATCCAGAGCCCCAGGGGTGACAGGTGTGCAAGCCCAGCCTTCGCGAGTGGCTTGTCCAGCATGTCATATACCTGCCTGGGCTACATAATCAGAGAGAGCTCCTCTGTCTCTTTTTCATGTAGTCCAGGTACATACATCATTTCACACCACACACCGCGGGACAATGACTGAGTCGTTATTTGCTGTTGCTGCTGTTGAGAGACCTGATTATGTGGTGGATTGTGGCCTGACAGGCAGCTTACTGCAGCTTACTGTGACCTTCTCCTTACTCAACTTACCGTGCAGGACTCTATGGTTTGACCAATGGCAGTCTCTCTGTGTGTTTGTCTCTGGCATTGTGTTTTGGCCTCTGTGCTTGGCGACTGTTTGGCTGACTGACCAGACGATCAGAGCCTCCAGTATGCTCCTGTCTGGTCTTGCCAGTCCTATGTTGAGAGAGCTCAGCTCCCAGTGGCTATATAGTTTGAACATTATTTTCCAGTAAGAAATGAAACAAAACGTATAGATCATTGATGACAAACTACCCATTTCAGAACATTTCAATCATAAAAGATCACTCAAACATATGTCATTACAACCCACCAAATATCATCCAATGTGCACAAGCTATGCAGAAATAAAAGTCATCTGAATAATTCCAGATTAAAGAGATCTGTAGCTAATCAAAAGGTTGCTGCTGGCAAACAAATTTATATTTCAGTGTTTCATGTGCAAATCCACTGTCTGCCACTTGTGAAGAATAAATTGCTTATATTACATTAGCAAAAGAAAAAAAATGGCAAGTTCATAATATTGCAACAGGGAATGGCTGGCAAGAGGTTCATAGTGACTAGGCATCTTATCCACAGGACACCACACTCAAGAGTGCAGCACCCCTATCACCAGAAAATACAACACTCTATCAACAATCCATCTGCAGGATGTAGGAGTAGAACCCACAGGCTTCTGCAACAATGGCAAGTATGCTACTTGTTGCACTATTAACACTGCTTTCAAACTTTGATAGCATAAGCACTGATGGCCATTTGCTACACAAAAGAGTTGCACGTTGAAAACAGACTTAGCATGCACAACAGTAAACCTTTCTTGCCTTGAAACTCACAATTTCTTGAAAATGCACCCCGGATGATAATCTGGTTGTTGGTGTATAGGATTTAGGCTCTTGTATCCTGTAATCAAAGTACAGGGTTTGAGACTTAATAATTAATTAACCTTCCATCCCTCACTAGGGCATTTCACACACACACACACACACACACACACACACACACACACACACACACACACACACACACACACACACACTCTGAAGGAATGTACTTATCAGCTCCATTCCCCCAAGGAATGTACTTCTCAGCTCCAAATACTCCCTCAAAGAAATGTGCTTCTCTGCTCCACACCCTCAAAGGAATGTACTTCTGTGCCCCCCCCCAAAAGAAAGTGTTTCTCAGCTCCACAAATTTACAAAAGGAACATACTTGTTAGGTCACAGTAGCATGGAAGGAATATCTTATTTGAAGGAACCTTGTAGCAAGTTCATATTATGCTGGGAAAAAAGCAGCAGCAGCACCATTTAAATGTGTGCGCATTGATGCATACGGAGAATCAGACGGAATGTAAATGTGCATGTGTCAATGTAAGTAGAGTGCATTCAGAAGAATGGCATTAAAAAGATCTATCATTTAATATTTTTAATTAAAAATTAAATTTTGTGGTAGCCCCCCAGGCAACTGCCTAGGTCGCACAGTGCTGGATCCAGCACTGGGTAGGGCAGGTCAGTGGATATATCATTAATGTATAAGAAAAATAACAAAGGAACAAGTCCTTCTGGAATTTATGCGTCAATAGTGCCTTCAGAAAAAAAATAAGGACCTAAGTCTACTTAGAATGTTGTGCCTTGGAAGTAACTTTAAAACTGTCTCATTGTATTTGGGCCAAAACTGAATTTGCTAAGTTTATAAAGGAGGACTTCTCAAACATCCTCCGTGATTTGCTCTCAACATGTACAAATTCTCTTAAAGATTCCTAAGTTCCTCACATATGTTTTTTATTGGTAGTTCTCCTCTCTCACTCTGTCTATACTCCAGTCACCCACACTCTTTTCTTTGAATGTTTAAGCTTGTGTGTGTGTTTTAGCATTGTCATATTTATTTCCCCTTATTTCTCCATTTACCTCCCCTCTACTCCTCTTCTGCCTCCATTTCTTCAACTTTCAACTTCTCTAACTCCTCCTGCAGCTAACTAATTTTGTCCAGCCTGAAAACCATCCCTTCTTCTCTTTGCTCCTCATCTTCTTCATTCATTTTTATTTCTTCGTACTGCAATTCCACCTATATCTCCTGTTACTGATCCTGTTACCACCTATTTTGCTTTCTTCTATGCCCCATGACTTTTGTCCTCCAAGCAGCCACAATATCACCTCACTCCTGAATTCCATCCAGATGCCCCCTTTTCCTGATTTGGTCCTTTGAACATCATGCAGGAAGGTGTTGAGTAGTGCCCTAACAGTAAGTTTATTCTTTCATGATGCATCTGGAATTCCACACTGCCTCTACTTACTACAGTCAGAATGTGGCATCATGCAGCATCAGATGGACTAGGCATGGAACAAGAAGGAATCAGCATCAGGCAGCATCAATGGCAGATGTGGCACAAACATCTGCAGATTCTGGGAGAAGTCAAAGCACATTACCTTCATGTGTAGCCATGAGACCTGCCTTCCAATGATGTGATGGGGATCTCTGTCTTCATCCCTCATAAGCACACTATACTCCCAACACAGAATACCATGCAAAGTGAGACCCAAAGACTGCCACCAGCCAGGGCTGAACTGAAGGATCTTGAATTGAAGGACTTTCAGCCGGTCAAGGAATTCTAATTTTGTGATGTCTCAAAGTGGAACACACTACCTGAGTGACACCTTATAGAACATCCTAGGATCAACCCAAGGAGCACAGTTGGGGATGTCCTACTCAATACTCCATGGCATGCTTTGTGGTACATCTCAAGGGACATGTGGATTCCTTCCATGGCAGTGACAAAGCATTGTTTGTGCTAGCTCCTTGTGTGAGTCCCATACCCTTCACTGTATGCATTTTTCCTGTCATTGCTGGACATTTCTCTGTTGCCTGTGCAGATGATGAAAGCTGCTTATGTTGTCTTGTGGTACTATGTGATGGACAGTATGTAGAGATCACGCATTACACTACCAAGGTTGCATTGGTTTCAGCATAGTAACTAGTACACATAATACTTTATCTTTTTTTCTCTTGCTCTTCTACATATGTACAGTAATGATACATGCACACACACACACACACACACACACACACATATATATATATATATATATATATACATACATACATGCAAAAATGCAAAAAAAGAAAATAACACAAAAAGTACTGCACCCCCCCACACCCCCCCTAACTATATATACCAACTCCAGGGTTGCACAACATTGGGGAGAGGGACAAATCCCTGTTATTTGCCTTGAATGTTGGTTTTCGATCAAATGAAATTTCGATCAAATGGGTTTAGGTCAAATGGTCTTTTGATCAAATGAAGTAGACCCATATATATATATATATATATATATATATATATATATATATATATATATATATATATATATATATGTATGTATTCACTAGATAATCTCGAAATACTGAAATGTTGAAAACCCACAACTGCGAAAACCAAAATTGTGACTATACACACACACACCACCACACAAACACACATACACCTACCTAAATACACTACAACAAACAAAACAACACACGCAAACACAACATAACATACAAACACACTTACTCTCCCTATAATCAGGGGGGTAAGCTGCACCCCCCACGCCCCCTAATTATATATACTAACTCTGAGGTCGCACGAAACACACAAACACAAAAAAACCACCACTACACACACTCACACCCACTAAAATCTCTACCCAATACCCTTATGTAAATACGACTTACCTGAATCCCCAGCTAAATCCACAAATCGCACCGCACGTCATGAATGCGACAACACAACAGCGGATTCGACATTTCAGCATTCAAGATAGTACTGTTTTGTATAAGACAAAGATTCACAAGTCATCTCCTACTCCATGGGTAATTACAATCCTTGCAATGCAAAGGTAATTAAATCAGATTAACATTGACAATGATAGCTGCTTGTACATCTGTAATGTTGAGGGTTATTCCCTCTTTCTTCTAGATGTGATCAAAGCTAAGGTTGCTTGATTTAATCAACTTTGTTTAATTAATCTTGATTCCTGATGCCCTATCCACAGCAAAGCCTTCCTGTATGGGAAGTAACTATCATGACATAATTTTAAGACTTGTGAGTTACTGATATTATAGGTTTATAGGCTCATCGGTAAGTACTAGGGTAGCTGCCCTCACAGGCTATTTTAAGCCTAGCAAATTCCCCTTTTTGTGCTCAAATTAATGTATCCCATTTTAACTAGATATTGGCCTCACCCATCCCATCCTGTGGTTGATAATTATTTATTAACCCTAATGAGAGTAACTGGGTTTAAACATTGATAATTTATGGGGACATATGCATGGGATAAAATATTTAGGAGCTGTCTCTATCCATTAGTAGTACAGGGGCAGTCCTGGGGTAAATTTTCCATTTCCCATCCATAGATCCAAGTTGCACTTGAATATGAACAAGGGTGAAATTTGTTTTATGTGGATGGGGAGTCTGTTCCAGAGCAGTGGTATCTTCTGCGAGATATACCTGTCCCTCCAAACTGTTCTGTTGATTCATAGATTAGTGCTTACCTAACTGCCCTTGCAGGCCATTTTAAGCCTAGCCAATTATCCCACATGAGATTAAACCATGCACCTTGTGTCTATAAGGTAAACACCTTAACCATTATGCCAACCTCCCACATGTCGCATAAGAGGTTCTCATCCCTACACCAAGTATTTTTGATGCTATTTGACTTGCTAATGTGGAGTAAATCCATCAGTATTGGATCAGAGGATGTCTTGTATGTCAGACATAGGCTTTGAGTCAGTCCATGCAGGACATGTTGTTTAGGCCCAGTATCCTTTTAGTAAGGTATCCCTATGAACATTCAAGATGTTGGATGTCTAAACAGATATATGGCAAAAGGGGCATTATACGCAATGATTGGCTTAATGAGGACTGAGTAAAGGTGGACAATGACATCCCTAGATCTATACATAATCCATTTGTTTATAATCTGTGCAATATAGAAGAACTTTCTTTCATCAATAGACACATGTTGGTCAAAGTTAGGTTACTGTCCACATAAGTTCCCAATTCCTGAGCAACTGGGTCAACTCTTAGGAGCATATTGTCAATGTGGTAGTTCACCGGAGTAAATGGCTTTCCAAAGGATACAGTATTCATTTTTTGACATTTAGTCTTAGTCCGTGATTTTAGCAGTAGTTATTTATTTTGGCCAAACCTTTTTGCAGGATATCTAAGTCATTTGGGGATTCAGTGACTGTTCCTGGCTTACAGTCACCCGCAAACTTAATGAGATAGAACCTTTTGGTATTGGCTTTTCTTCAGAAAAGTAGATGCCAAACAGTAGATCATCAGCAGTTCCTGTATTCCATATGGTTGTGATGTTCCAGTTTTTTCATAGTTACCATGACAGCATTTCATGTTGGATGATTGTAGTAATCTAAAGGGGGGGGGGTGTTCTGTATATCTTCCAGGTTGGTTCATAGATGTCACGGATAGGGGTGGTGGGTTGTTGTGTACCCCAGGGCTCCATAAAATCTTTCAACATCCACTAGAGGCTCCTTGTCTGGGTGAAGATGATGATTCAGCACTCAAGGAAATGTATTCTAGCCTGTGGGATATTCCTGACTCTTACTGAGGGTGTGAATGCTCAGTAGCCTAATACCAACAGTGATGGTCTTATTTCCTTATGAATGGCTACTAAGATGCCTAATTTGTATTTAAATTTATATCATGGAATCATGCCTCTCAACCTCTTAGCACAAGAAATCTTGACAAAAATCTAAAATAATGGGGGGGGGGGTCTAAGTCCCAAAAATAAGGATAGGTTTTAAATATTGCTCTTATATACTTAGAAAGTTGATAGACTAACATGATTAATTGTTAGTGTGCATCTTTTGAAGGATATGAAGTCTCAAACTCAAATGTATGCCATTATTTAGTGACTTCAATCTTCAGTAATTTTCTAGGAAAACACAAATTTTATGAGAAACAGACCAAAAATATGAGGCAAAAATCTGGACATTCTGCGAAAATCTGTACAGTTGAGAGCTATGAATGGAATGTAGAGGGGAGTTCATATCCTGTGTGTAAAGTGTGAACTCTAATTAAACGTAATCTGGATAAATGGATGGGGAACCACACATTTATCCCTGGAGTAGCATCCTAGTCCCTTATGGAAAAGGGTAACATGTAAATGTTACACTGCTCTGGGTTAATTTGTATTTAAAATATGTACAATATATTTAAATTGATCCATGAAATAGAGCTCACCAAGCATGCCCACATAACCCTTCTCATTAACATCAACAAAGTTGCCCAGAAGATTAGGAAACTGGAGATGGGTTCGCTTAAGATGGAAATCTAGTATAGATCAAGTCTATTTTCATTAAGGTTTTGGAAAGAAATACCCATTTAGATACATCCCTTAGTAGGCTTTGGTGGGAAGGCAGTAAGGTAGCCCTATATGAAGAGCTGGTGGAAAAGGAGGGAGTCAAGAGAAGGAATAGCTGCAGAATCCTTCACTTGAACACAAGAGAGCTGAAATCTGTCCAACAAATAAATAACTAAATAAATAAATAATTGAACTGGGGATCAGAAAGAATCCCTATACTTAGCAGCAGCCATATCTGTGGAAATCTGTATGCTTGAACTCTCCAAGGTGGAGCCAAAGATGTTACCAAAAGGGATGTTTTGGTAGTTAAGGGGATAAGGGGACACAAGATGTATTGCCTGGTTCCTTAAACAGTATACACTATGGATACACATTATATTGGTTGATTCTGTGTCAGGGAACATTATTGCAGAAGAGGATAACATTAGGTAGTCCTTCTGTAGATATTATATGTATTTATACAGCCCTCAAAAAGAAAAGAGTGTGCTTTCATGAAGGTTCAGTGGAGCTAGGGCCAACCCAATAGGTACGTCTGGGTTGAGGAATTTTACACAAGCCCATTGTCTGTACAGAAGTGGCAAAATTGTTCTCACAACTTAAACCAAACAAAAGCCCAGGTGTTGAACCATTTCATAATGAGTTTTATAAAAGGGGTGGAGATGCCCTCAGCTTAGTGCTCATTCAACTAAAATGATTTTATGCAGTGATTTCAACCTGAAAATAACTAGGCAATAATAATGTTCACCCCTAAACCTACTACAGGCACACCCATGATGGGTGATTTTAGATCTATATCCCTCATTAACCTGGATTTGAAAATACTTGCTAAAATGTCGGCTATGGAATTGGAAGCTTTCTTGACACAATTGATTCAAAAGGGATGGAATGGACTGTCAAAGGAAAGGACATAAGTGACAACTGCTAGGAATTAGCTACCTTTCTAAAAAAGAATGACCATACTTGATATAATGTTGGAATAGTTCTTTTTGATATCAAAAAAACATGTGATACAGTTGGCTGGGACTTTCTTTTTAATGTCTCTGAGTACAGAAATTCTGGGACTTCCTTTTTGAAGTGGATTAGGTGCTTAAATAATGCCTGATCCTTTTGAGTTCTGATTTATATTAGTCTTTCAAAACAGGGGTAATTGGCAGAAGAACAAAACAAGGCCTATTTTATTAGTTATGGAGGAGCTGACTCAGCAGGTTAGAGGAATTCTAACCAATTCCAAAAAGAAAAAAAAGAAAATAAAAGCGTCAATTGACACTTGATGGGACAACTAGCTTGTTTTTAATGCTTGCTGATGATTGTATACCCATGAGTAGTAATTGACTCAGAGTGTTGAAGAAAGTCCTGGATGCTTTCCAACATTTCAGAGACATTTTAAGCTTAATTTTATATCTCCAATTCAGTAGTGATACAATGTTGATCACTAAACTACAAATTAGAAAACCAGACAATCCCAACAGTCAAGTTATCTAAATATTTAGGTATGAGGTTAAGCAGACAATCTGCAATAACTAACTGAGAAGGTAAGAAAACTACTTGCCAAAGTAGATAGTTTTACCACTATTGTGGGCAAGATCTGGGCAGTGCAAGTAATGATACTATCACATTTTTTATAACTGGTTCAGAATCTCATGAATTCAGCCAGACATCATAGTTTCGAGCTTCTGCAGGAAGTCATTAATTTGACTGTCCTAGGCAAGGCTGGAAGGAGGATTTCAGTGTGAGTATATATATGCTTGTATTCCCAAGTTGTTGTGGCATGTACAGACTTCACCATTTAGCAACCTATTTTTTTCCTTTACAAATAAGTAACCTAATACATATGCCCCTGAGAACAGTGGTAGAAGATGGCTGAAAAGAGCTAGGCACAAGTGATATCTCTCTCATCTGCCACAGCAGTGGTTGGACTGAATACTCAGTGAAAGTATAGATGTGAGTGGCTTAACACAGAGGAGAGGGCCCACCAATTGTATATGCACCATCCTATATTCAGAGACCAGGTGAATATGGCTTCTAGGCAACATTGGGCCATTAGAGGTTTAAGTAATTGGGAGCAAACAATATAGTCTTTGGCTATAGAACCAAAGTAAGACGTTTTCTAAACTTCTATGTCAAGTTTGGCCAGAGAGAACATGGATGGCTAACATAGACACAGATAGGCCAGGTTTGGTTGAATCACATATTTTGAGTGGAAAAAGCAAAGAAGGTCCTTACATGGAGCAAATGGAATGCAGTTAAAGCAGCTATAGCTGGGTTAATTTACAGGGATATGTGGATATGTAAAGCTGAGGCCTTGAGATGTTGAATGGAGAACAGATAAAAGATGCAAATGAAAATCCAGTTGAAAAAAGTACAATGGGAACAGGTATGGAAGCTTCCTAACATGTTTCAGCATTAGCCAAGATATAAGGACCAACAAAAGAGAATACCCTTCCTCTGGTATATCACCCCTTTCAAGCTACTGAGATTAGGGATAAAATTGGACTGCAGATTCTGGAGCTGTGTGCAGGAGGGAGCAGTGACAAAAGGAGGTACTGCCAGCACAGCTAGCTGGAATTTTATAAATAATCATATGTCATTTGTGAATATCATCATGATTCATATGCTTGATTTATAAATGTATTAGAACTGTATGTCACATAAGTAGGTTTGTATAGATACGTGTGCTGAAGAGATATTTTGTAGAGTACTGAGCCTAAAGATGTATCCACAGTGTAATCTATTGGAAAAGAACAGAAATGTATATACCCTATTGTAACTGCATAAATGTATGTATGTATTTTAACAGTGGAAACTGAAACACAGAGGGTTAACTTACAAAACTTCAGAACAATAGTTGAAATTAAATTATTTTACAACTGTGCCATAAAAGATGGTTTCAATGCAGCAAGGAGACAGAATGTGTAAAACTAGGGACCCTTCTGCATTGCCTTTGTAAGTGTTTTATTGTTTCATGTCTTCCAGCAGTTGCAAACATCTGAGGGCTATCTATTTTCACATGGAGATGCTAAATGCTGGCAGTTTCTATCAATGGGGGTTTAGCTTGGGAACTAAAGTCAGATGACAAGGAGTGATGTCATCCTGCAAGCTAACCCAGCAGTAATATTTGGGATAGTAAGTTAAGGACTCTGAGAGAGAGAGAGAGAGAGAGAGTGTGCATTTTGTATTTTGTCTTTGACCTGACAGCATCAGCTGGAGAACCCACTCACCACATCTGTTTTGCCTGGCTCTGTAAGTAAGCTAACTAGGATATAATAATTTCTCTTAGATACAGACAGGAATATAGTGAAGTATAGCTTAGATGTTTTCTTCATATATTTGAGACTGCCCTGCAATGTTGTTTTAAATATTTCCTGTGATTTTGAACTCTGATGTAACTGTGATTATTTACTGAGTATTTTCTTGTTTTTTTATTATTTATTATTAAATATATTTAAACCTTTCATTGTAGCTGATCTGCGTAGAGAGATATTTATGTTCTGAGTGTACTTGCATATTTATTTGGTGTCACTGTGTGGGCCACTCCTAATAGCTTTGCTCTTGGTCAAACTACCATTTGTATTGATAGTAACGTTACACAGTAAGATTGGACACCCTTTGTGAAGGGCCTTAAAGTAACTGATAAAGAGTTGGCTGGTGGCAGTAATAACTGCCTTATATTCTGTAGAAAAGGGTCATAACTAGTAAACCTGTGCCAGCCTTTCCCAGGTATGAGTGTGTGTGTGTGTGTGTGTGTGTGTGTGTGTGTGTGTAAATCAAATCTCAAAAAGTGTGTGTTTGTGTGTGTATGTGTGTCAGCCACTTGGGCAGGGATATGAAAAACTGGTTGGACAGAGAGGGTGCTGGATGTCTTGACTTGGCCACTTAGCTGAGATCTCAACTCTATAGCTGTGGCAGTGGGGAATCTTATTGGGGACCTGGAGAAAGAGGGAATAACCAGCCCCAGACTGACTGTGGCCTCTGTGTGCTCTTAAGGGGAAATTGCACTTTATTATGTGTGTATTTGTTATCCTCCCAGTGTGTATGTCCACCACTGTTGCCAGTAGTGAGGATTGAGGCTGTTTGATTACTGGGCCAGTGGTGGGATGTCACAGGGGCCAATATGATTTATATGTTCTGGAATGGGCCCCATGACAAGAGAACACTGGGATTCCCTGACTCAAAAAATAAAGGAAGTCTTTAATATAGTAATCCTGTTGACCTGGGAATTTTGGACTTTTAGTATAATGCCTAAGGTAAAGTCTTGAGTGATTGGTCCTGATCCATGTAGTTAACTTTCTGTGTGCCGAACAGTGGAAGTCAAAAGGAAAATCTTCTGCAGAGAGTGTGGATCTTACTGTTAACACTCCAGCTATATAATGTATACTTTGAAGACTAATGACCATCTGATTTCTGTCCCCCAGCCATGGTAATTCTTATTCACTAGATATGGACAATCAGATAGAGCACAGTGTTTTCAGTATTATATGCATATATGATGAGTTGTTTGTTTATAAGGAGTGTTGACTTATGATGCTTAATGCTTTCTTTTTTAATTCCGCGCTGAGCATTGTGTATATTATATATAGTTTATTACCGGTTTTGTTGAAACTTTGTAGTTTACTAGTTGTTGGTGTATTAACTGCTTCATTTTTCTTTAATCTTTTCATGTGTTGATATTTAAAAGCAATATAATTTAGATAAAAAAGAAACTGTTAGATCTAGCTATCTTAGTAATTATCAGGCACGCCTCTCTGCATACCCCATATCTTTTTATGATTTAGGAAAAGAACTCACAGGTAGTTAGCCTTCAGCCTCCAAGACCACATGTTTGAGCAATTGCCTTCCATCTGTGCAGACCATTTTAAAGCTCATCTTTTCTGAATTACATAATAATTCCTGATGAGCCACATTAACTTGACCTTCACACTCATATCTCTGATGAACTATTCTTCTACTATGCTTAATTTTTGTGTTGTCTGCATTTGTCTGAATGGTTCTAAGTATTGTCAATAAATTAAATAAAATTGGGAATGATAAGCTCTCTTCTTTATACCCAAAGCTGTGGGTTTGGGGGAGGTCTGGATGAAGGAATAATACCACAAGAAGAGGATGGAATTATTCTGCTGAGATCACAAGGAGAGAATCTATGAATATGGACTGTTTTCCCAGCAAAGTCTGAACTGAGTTAAGATACCAGTTTACTTTATATGAAAGACTGTAAGATTTGTGTTATTAAGAGGAAACTAATTTTTAGTTTTATTATAGAAAATAAATTATTTATTTTGTACAGCTTAGTGTCTTAGCTCCATTCATTTCGAAACTGGTAGAGAATGTAGGCTTTTTAGATACTAAAAATTTGCCTGAAGTCCTGAGATCCAATCTGTCACTGCAAATTGAAAGTAATTTCCCCACACAAAATATGACAGAGAGGTTCTGTGGTCATGGGAGCTGGGAAGTTTGTTTCTTTGGGAGAGTACAGTTTTTGTGCTAAGTTGTGTTGCTTCATTTTGGAGGTATAGAAAACAATTTTGTTTGTTTTGGAAAAGCATAAGTATGAGTATATTTGATGCTAGAAAAGTAGAAACAAAGCAACCAGCTGAATTGTTTGCTGCTATTACCTGTGTAATTGGAAGCAAGACCATTGGAGAGTTAACTACCATGTTTTGTTTTTCTTGAGTATGGGAGGTAAAACGTGCATTACAAAAGGAGTGAGAATAGTCCAATGATGTGTTAAAGACTCATATTAAAGATTTTGTTTTTGCATGGCCAAACTACTAAACTGTGTAAATCTTAATACAAAAAAGAAATTACAAAAACACAGCATAGCAATGTTCTACAGTATGACATATTGTTTGTGTCTTTCGGCTTTTCCCGGTTAGGGGTTGCCACAGCGGAACTCCGTTCCGCTAATGATTGGCAGTAGATTTTTACGTACTTGCTTGCCAGGCCTAATGCACAACCTTCAAAGAAGGAACTACAGTATGACACATAATAAACGCAATTGTTTTCTGCCTAATAGGAGCCAGCTTAAGGTATGGATTGGGTCAAGCTTATATTCTAAAATTGTGTTCATTACAAAAACAATAATAACAAAACCTGTACTAAGGCTGTCAAGCAGAGTGTGGGGAAAAAGTGCAGACAATGTGAAAACTAAACATTGGAAAATTCAATGTAAACAAAATGGAGTGTAATAAGGGGAGTACTAGGCCCACTAGAAATGTGACAAATAAATCAACAAAAAGTCACTATGAAAATACCAAAATGAGCCAAACCAACAGGCACTCCACGTACTTCACGAACGACAAATTGCTCAGTGCATTAGACCAGCAGCTACTGAAAACAGGACAGCAAATAATCCAAAAAATGAGTTTAATTGAAGTACTTTTCATTTGCTACAATATGCAAACTTCCTCAGAATTCTGAGGAAGTTTGCATATTGTAGCAAACGAAAAGTGCTTCAATTAAACTCATTTTTTGGATTATTTGCTGTCCTGTTTTCAGTAGCTACTGGTTTAGTGCACTGAGAAATGTGACAAATGCTTAGTGAAACTGACAATTAAGAATAATGGCAACATGGTGTACTTGAATACTATATATAACTCATAACTAAATGGGGAGGCAGACTGACTCATTAACAGATATACCTGCTAATAATGAAGATGCAGTGGAAAGATTGGAGAGATTCTGTAACAAAAGTGGTATAAACTAAAAAGGGACCTCAAGAACTGTCATTTGGTGAAATTAAGAAATCTGGGCTCTCACAATTGTAATCTAGAAAGAAAAAAGACAGAACCATTTAGAAAAAAAAGAAGGTACTTCTTTTGATGTACTACTCTACCAGTTTGGGGAATGGAACAAGAAATTAATAAGCCTACAGATAACCTCCGCCCAACTTAGAAGTAAGGGTGGATACCAGACACGTTTATTTAAGTGCACAAACCTGACAAAGATCTAAGTATACCATTCACCTCCAGGTTGGTGGCAAAGCACGAAGCATCAGAGTCTATCCATGTGCAACTAACAGTGGGTAAAACTGCCTTCCAGTTTATAGCCTGCTACAGACCACCCTCCCAAACCCAGGAACCCCACTCGGCCTTCCTGAGAACACTGGAAAATATGAAGGTCTCTCCAAACATCATTATATTGGGTGACTTCAACTACCCAAACATAGACTGCGAGCATTACTCTAGCTCCAACACCCTAGCCCAAAGGTTCCTAGAATTTATAAACTCAGATGCTATGGAACAACTTGTTACCACTCCCACAAGAGGGGAAAGCATACTGGACCTGATCATCACCAACATGGGGACTCTATGCTCCAGACCAGAAGTGTATCCCTCACTGGTAAGATCAGACCATAAACTAATCTCACTGGATATTCACATCCCGACCCCACCCCCTGCCCAGAAAACCACAGTGAAAAACTTCTCTAAAGCAAATTTCACACTCCTCAAAACCGAGGTGGAATCCTTCAAAGCCCCCGGGCCTGTGGAAAATACGGCCCAGACCGCAGAATCCTTTATAAACGCATTCTATGAACACCTTCAGGAATGCATGGATCATGCGATCTCAAATAAAACCAAGACCCAATCCTCCAAAGCCAGACATCCTGTCTGGTGGACCCCAGCCATAAACAAACTATACAATAGAAGGAGGAAGCTACTAAATGATAGAGCAAAATCCCAAAAAGGGAAGGCATCACTGATCAGTATTAGCAAAAAACTACGGGCACTCATAAAATTGTCTAAGGCCAGCTTCGAGAGAAAAATTGCATAGGACACTAAGGATAATCACAAGGCTTTCTTTAGTTATGTTAGGAACCTGGGTGGGAATTCCCAGATATGCTCAGAATTAGTCCAAAATGACAAAAAATACACTGAACCCACAGACATTTCCAACATCCTAGCTGACAGGTTCAGCGCAAACTTCGCCCCCCCTCCCCACCAAAAGGGAAAATATCTATCCCAGCAGAGTGCTGCCCCCCTGACATCTCAGATGCTCAGGTAAGAGCCGCCCTCTCCAAAGCAAAAAACACAGCATCAATAGGACCAGACTGTGTCCCGGGCTGCGTCCTACATGAACTCCAAGAAGAGCTAAACCCAAACATAAAACTACTGTTCAGTCTCAGCCTTACTACAGGATATGTGCCCAAAGAGTGGCGTACAGCAGCAGTGGTCCCTCTCCATAAAGCTGGTGCCTCAACAGATCCTGGAAACTATCGCCCCATAAGCCTGACTAGCTTGGTCTGCAAAGCTATGGAAAGGATCATCATGGACCTCATAAATAAAGATATTGGGGACCTACAGACACTGGATCCTACCCAGTTCAGCTTTGTTAAGGGCAGATCCTGCCTCTTAAACCTGGTTGATTTCTTTGAAACAGTCACCAAGGCCATTGACAAGGGGAAGGTGGTCCACACAGCCTACCTGGACCTTGCAAAAGCCTTCGATACAATACCCCACTCGGGAATTATAGATAAGCTCACCAGCTTAAATATAAACCCCTATGTCACTAGATGGATTGCAAACTGGCTCAAGGACAGAACCCACATGGTTAGAATTGCTGGAGCCATGTCAGACTCCAAACCAGTTACAAGTGGTATCCCACAAGGCTCAGTCCTGGGACCTCTCTTGTTCGGTATATATTTCTCGGAGGTACAGGCCAACACGGGAGGACTGTGGCTGACCAAGTTCGCAGATGACTGCAAACTGGGCGCCATAATCGACTCTCCAGCCGACACAAGCATCCTCCAAAAGGGCCTCATAGAAACAGACAACTGGTGCCAGACCCATGGCATCAAGCTAAATGCCAAAAAGTGTATAGTCATCCCCTTTGGCAAAGTGCCCACAAATTACCACATAGGTGGTAATCCATTAAGTACAGAAGAAGTAATTAGGGACCTGGGGACCCAAGTTGATAGCAATCTCTCATTTGACAACCATGTGGCCAAAGTGGTTAGAAAAACATTTTATATAGCCCACCTAATCATGAAGGGATTCACATCTAGATCAGGGGAGGTCATCGTGCCTCTTTACTCATCCCTCATCAGGCCCATAATTGAGTACAATGCCCCTTTTGGGATGTACCTTACCAGACACCTGCAGCAACTGGAAAGACCCCAGAAGTACCTCACCAAGAGGATCAAAGGGCTCAAACAGATGCCATATACTGCCCGGTTAAAGAAACTCCAGCTCTACTCAGTGGCATACCGCCTGTTCAGAGGCGATCTGTGCCTGACATATAAAGCCATGTCCAACCCGGAATTAATGGACATGCTGCACCTCAGAAAATCCAAATCCCATCAAGCTATGCGCTCGAGAGACTTGAACCTCAGCACTGAAATAAATAGGACATGCTGGAGGGACAGATTCATAACACAGAGGCTCCCTTCACTCTGCAATAAAATCCCAGTCCAGGTTAGGCAGAGTTCCTCATTGACTCTCTTCAAGAGGAATCTTGATGAGTGGATGGGAGATCGTAGGTTTACCCCGGGTATCACTTCTGTGTCACTGTTAGACAGAGGCACAGTATACTAACCTCGAAAAAGGGCATAGCAAAATAAATTCAAAATGGGTGGCGAAAGCCAAACACATTCTGGCTAGGCTTTTAAATGCCCTAGGGCAGATAGCCTAGTATCAACCTATGAACCTATAAACCTATTAAAAATCCATAAAGTTATAAAGATTCTGTTGATGACATAGATAGAGGAATCGCATACAGCATTCAAAGCGGTATGTCCACGTACCCTTATAACAAGCTACACATTACTGGAAAAGCTCACCAAGACTCTAACACAACTTACTGTGAGGGCAAGGTTAGTTCGTTTTTGAGTTCTTGTATTTTGTATTACTTTATTGCCTTCTTCTATTTTGTATACTGTGATTTGTTTTCTTTACACTGTGTTTTACTTGTATTCTGCTTTGACTTGCATACTAAAACTTGGTAAGAGACCACAGCTGTGTGCAACTGTACCCACCAGAAAAAAGTGCAGAACTAACTCAAAAACAAGCCACCCTACTGGAATCACATGATCAATAGGCTATATAACAGAAGGAAGAAAATCATGGCAAAAATTAGGAGGTGCAGCACCCAGCAGGATAAAAGCATTCTCATCAAACTAAACAAACATCCGAGAGGACAAATAAAGCCTACCAAAGCCAAATTTGAGGTAAAGTTGGCCTCCCAGGCCAAGGACACCCACAAGGTATTCATAGCTATATCCACAACCTTAAAGGCAATGCACAGTTGTGTGCAGAGCTCATTTTAAATGGAGAAACCTATACTGAGCCAGAAGATATAGCAAACCTACTGCCCGCTATATTCAGCTCCAGCTTTACTCCCCCCCAACCTTCCCTCAGGAAATACCATCAAATATAACTCCCTCTGCTATCACTAGGGAACTGGTCCTTAATGCTCTGTCTAAGGCCAAGAGCACTGCATCCCAGGATGCCTTCTAAATAGCATGAAACATGACCAATCAGGGCCTCTGGAATTGTTATTTAACTATAGCCTCCAAAGAGGGCTCATGCCTCATGAATGGAGAACAGCTACAGTCATCCCTCTGTACAAAGGTGGATCATCTAAAGAACCTGGACACTACCGACCCAAAAATCTCATTAGGCTTATATGTAAAGCCATGGAAAGAATTATCATGTACATGATCGATAGAGATATAGTAAAGCTCCAGACACTGGACCCAACCCAGTTTGGTTTTGTCAAGGGCAGATCGTGCCTACTTAACCTGGTGGACTTCTTTGAGAAGGTCACCAAAGTAATGGATGTGGGCAAAATGGTTCACACTGCCTACCTTGACCTGGCCCAGGTATTTGCCACAATACCCCACTCGTGCATTTTTGACAAACTCAGGTGGATAGGAAAAAAATGTATGTTACCCAGTCGATAGCCAACAGGATCACAGGCAGGACACAGGAAGTTAGAATTGGGGAGTCCACCTCCGCAAAGAGGCCAGTCACAAGTGAAGTCCCACAGGGATCAGTCCTTGGACCGCTTCTTTTTGACATTTACGTCTCTGAAGTCAAGGCCAATGCCATTGGTCTCTGGGTGACTAAATTTGCAGTTGATTGCAAATTAGGAGCTATCATTGAATCCCACACTGACACAAATGTTCTCCAGGAGGGGCTGACACAGACAAACAGCTGGTGTCAGAGCCTTGGACTAAAACTAAATGCCAGGAAATGCGTAATAGTTTCCTTCAGGAAGTCATCCACCTCGGGTAACTATGATATTGACAACACACCCCTTAGAGGTGACCCAATAGTTAGGGACTTAGGGACATGCATAGATAGTAATCTAGCCTTTGACTATCATGTGTCTACAATAGTGAGGAAATCATTCTGTGTTGCACAGCTTATAAACAAAGGTATTGCATCTAAGTCGAAGGAAGTCATTGTTCCACTGTATTTAACATTCAGACCTATCACTGAGTACAATGCCCCCTTTGGTATGTACCTTACCATGCATATCCAGCAACTGGAACATCCACAGAATACAGGGCTTAAGTAAAATGTCCTATTCAAACCACCTCAAGGATCTATCCCTGTATTCTGTCTCCTACAGGCTTTTGAGGGGATATTTATGGCTGACATACATGGCATTCCCTGATCCCACTCTGATGGACCTCTTGCATATCCACAAAACAAGTAGCACGAGAATTACCCATTCTAAGCACTTAAACCTTGCCTGTGATATAAATAGGACCTGCTGGAGAGACAGGTATGTATCCCAGAGATTACTCCATCTCTGGAACAGACTCCCCATCCATGTAAAGCAGAGTTCCTCCCTAACTGAATTCAAGTGTAACCTGGTCAATTGGATGAGAAACAAGAAATTCATTCATGATTTGGCAGTTATGTCTCTAATGGACACAGTCAACCTGCAAATGGTTCATCTCACAGGCCCTAGCTTGGAAATGTTTCATCTCCCAAGCCTCTGCTTACACTTATCAAGGGTATCAGAACTTGTCAGAGATTTGGGGTTGATGACTATGCTTAAAAAGGTCCTTGTGGTCGTTAGCCTAGTAAACACCTATGAACCTATGAATTCATAGCTGCACAGTAAAAGGAAGGAATGTACATAATATGATGCAGTCTACTGTGATATAGCTGCCTGCAAGAGTAGAATCTGTAGAAGCAAGGGACCCACACATTAAAATGTTTCAGCCTTTTAGGACATAGCAGGCTGAAATGGCAGAATCTGTGGAAGTCAAGAATCTAATTGCTAAAATATTATAGCCAGTTAGAACAAAGCACATTTTGAGCATAACCCTTAGAAGAAGTGAAGGAATTTGCACAATATGACAAACAGGGAGTAGAAAGGCATTTGCTGCCTGAAAATATTTAAAAGCAGGAAATAAAGATGCTTGTACAGTTTTTACTAATGTTGTATTGCACCTTAAAGGTATTTGCAGAACAGGAAATGGAAATGATAAGAGGAACTGAATTGAAGGCAGCACACACTCTGAACATGTAAGTGACTGAATTTACAAGGACACATAATTACAGCCTAAATATAATTCTGAACTTTCTATAAAGTTAAAACCAAAATCCCCAGAAATGGAGAATTCTAAGCAACAAGTGAGTTTTGAAGAAATGGAGTTTACCAGCAAAAGAATTTACATTATAATAGTCAAAGAAGTAAGAACAATGCGTGACCAGATTTCTAAGCCTACTTATGTTAGTAGATGACTAAAACAGTAAAGACTCGAAGGAAACATGATCAAAGATAGATGAAATATGTTCTACAATACCTCTTTTAGAAGGGGGTAGAGAAGAAAAGCACATGATAGGGGTATGCAGCTGTAAGTAATGAAACAGAAATACTACATGAGGAGGTGTAGGTCACTCTATGTAATGAGACAGGAATAAAGGAAGATGAAATGTGCTCTGGGATACAGTACCTGTTCATTGGGATACAGAGAAGAAAAAAATCAAGTAAGAGGGTGCTATCCATTCATCTTGAAGTAGAAGAAAAGCAACTTAAAGAAAAAAAAACAACAAAAGTGTGATGCATGTTTACCCACAGAAAGCAAAAAAGTAGAATGTAGTGTAAACTGAAGGGCAAGATAATCTTGAAATGAGGCCCAATAATCCTTCTTCTTCTGGCTTTTCCCAGTTGGGGGTCGCCACAGCAGATCACCTGTCTGCTTGTGATTGGCAGTGGAGTTTTATGGTGTCAAGTTGCCAGCCCCACACCCAACCTTCCACAGAAGGCACACACATGCACTCACTCACACCTAGGGCCAATTTAGAGTGTCCAATCCACCTTCAGCTTGTCTTTGGGATGTGGGAGGAAACCAGAGCACCAGAAGGAAACCCACGTGACCACAGGGAGGACATGCAGACTCTGCAAAGAGGGCACCCCAGCTGAGGATCGAACTGGAAAACCTCTTACTGTAAGGCGACAATGCTAACTGCTGCCCCACTGTGGCCACCCAAGGCCTGATAATCCTACTGAGCTGAAATACAGAACTTCCGATAAACAAGGAAATGTTTCTGTGCATTATGTTTGTAAGGAAATGGAACTAGAGCCACAATCCAGGAGCTTTAAGCAAAAGAGAGACTGTTCTATGGATGGGGTTAATAAAGAAAGCACATTAGCGTCAAAATACATAACCCGTGAGTGGAATGGAGTGAGTTCTATGTATTGAGTTCAGAAAGAAAACGATGAGAAAAAATTAAATTAAGCAAAACATAAAAGAGCCAGAAAAGGGTTGCAGTAAGACTATCAAAAGAATCGCCTCTGTTACCAGAAGCTTCACCCAATTACAGAGCGACATAAACCCAAAACTGTAAGAGATATCAGTATAGCAACTGCATTAAACTGTAAGAAAATTCTGGAGCAAAACTTAGTCCAAGATAGAAGTATGCACAGAGACTTACAAGAAGAATAAGCAGGGAAATAGAGACAGTAAAGACAGGGGGCAGGATTCACGAAGGCTTGCACAGAGTGTAAGAGACGTGTAACACTCCGTGCAAGCCTCGTGATCCAGGAACAGCCCGAAACTCCATGTAAGAGACCAGCTAAAACATCTCTTACACGGACTGGGCGTGGATATGCTAAATACCTCACTTGCAGCCGAAAGGCATGCAAATGAGGTAGAGTAGCGATCCACGGAACAGAAAGCAGCCCGTGTAAGAGCCGTTTTAGCTGCAGAAATGTACTCAGTTGACAACTGAGTAAGTTTCTGCAAAAATCACAATGGAGCCATGTCAGCTCCAAATAAAGAGTGCATATGTGTCAGGCAGCATGCCAATGGCCAAATATGTGGCCATTGGCAAGGTACCCCAATGCAAATATTAAAAAAATATAATTATTTTTTTACGGCGATCGCCGATGTTTAAATGCAGCGCAGCCCCACGCAAACGGGCTGCGCTGTATAAAACATAAAAATGAAGGTTATAAACCCACAAATGTGGGTTTTATGCAATACATGGAATGACAATGCAGGGACCAGCAGACCAAAAACAACATGGCCACCATGTAGTGGTTGCTAAGGGGGAAGCTGAGTCTAAGACATGTAACTAAGCATTAGTCGACAATCTGATGTAAATGAGGGTTAGGATACTGAATCCCACAGTCACACAGCAAATGAGCACAGTCTGAGTAGTGTAAGAGATACATAAGGGGGAGGAATAGAGTAGGGGATAGGTGACATCACAGGGGGGAATGGTAGAAAGAAATGCAGTTCATTGGAGGTCAGTGTTACATGACAGATGACAGACACAGATCATGGAAAGAGGAGTGCCACAAGATAAGCATGGGAAAGTCAAGAAATGGAAGGTGTACACTGTTACTTACACCAAAGTTTCTTGCTGGGCGTGCATGCGCACGTGTGCGTGCCATGAAGTGCGAGTAGGGCAGTGTGCGCGCGTGTAAGGCAGACTGAGCATGTGGGAGCGTGTTGGTAGATTTGTAACACTGTTTGCGCTGGTGTGCGCGCGTTTTAACCTGAATAGGCAGATCCTGAACCGTGTAAGCATGTGTGTGTGCGTGTAAGCCACTGTGAGCGTGTTTCTGCTGGTATGCACGATGCTCCCCCCTGAGGAAACAGAAAGGAAAAAGGAAGCAACAGAATTAGTAGGAAGCTAGCAGGGAATACTGCCAGAGCTAGCAGGTGAAAACAATTAGAAGCAGGCAATTACACAGGCAGAATAGTAGCCCAGCCCAGCACTTAAAACTCTGCAAACAGCAGTGCAGGATGTTTCTCTCAAGAGACACTGCAAGACAGGAGTAAGCTATTAGAAGTGAAAACTGAAAAAGCTTAACTCAGAGCAGAAATATTAGGGGCTGCCATAGCTGTCATAATAAGACATAGGCGACTTGCTGAGGGTGGTGTCAATGCAGATGGTGCCAGACAACCAACAGTGAGGAGACGGAGAAGAGTGTACAGGCCCAGGGTCACCTACCACGGGTTACATGAGCTGGAGATAGTAGAGCGCTATAGAGTGGACAGAGAGCTCCTGCTCAAATAGTCGAGCTGTGCAGGCCACACCTCACACACAGAACCAACAGAGGGGAACCCATCCCAGTTGAAACCAAGGTATGTGTTGGCCTAAGAATACTAGCAACAGGTACCTTCCAGAGACCAACTGGTGATATGATGGGGATATCACAGGCATCAGCCTCCAGGGTACTGCACCAGTTCCTGGATGCCATGTCAGCACATGTCAGTGATCATGTATATTTCCCCAATGCCCGTGAGGTATTGGCCAGCAATATGCGTCTCTTCCAGCAAATAGCGGAATACCCCGAGGTAGTGGGTGCAATAGACTGCACGCACATACGCATCAAAGCACCAGCCGGTGAGTGGGGTAGGGCCTACATTAACCACAAGGGCTTCCCCTCCATCAACTGCCAGGTCATGTGTGATGCCCAGGGCATAATAATGAATGTGTGTGCTGGCTGCCCTGGGAGCTATCATGATTCCCACATCTGGCATTTGATGCAGCTGTACCAGACATTTGCCAATGGGGACATCCCATATGGACACCTAGTGGGGGATGCAGGTTATGCACTGGAGCCGTTGCTGATGACACCTATCAGAAATGCACACACACCTGAACAGGAACGCCATAATGAGGCACACGCACAAACACGTAATGTAATAGAGCGTGTGTTTGGGCTGCTCAAGTCACGGTTCCGGTGTCTGGACACATCTGGTGGAGCCTTGCAGTACTCACCAACTACATGTACCCAAATTGTCATGGTATGTGCTATGCTACATAATATGATCTTGCGAAAACAGCTGCAGCAGGACCAGCATAGGGCTGGCCAAACAGCCCCCCACCATTGCCAAGGCCATCACAGGCAGAGCGTGACTCGGAGGAGGAACAACCTGAGCCTGCCCCAGTAGGCAGAAGGAGGCGTGCCCAGTATGCCCTGGCCTTGGCAAAGAGGCAACGCATAGCACATACACTGGCTCAGTAGGAACCCTGGGAATGATACCCCTCTCTAACTCACTCAAATAATAACAGGAATGCCTAAAATGACATGACCTACTCACAAACATGTACAGGGAGTGTAATATGTGCATCTGACAGAGGCAACCCTGCAGCGCCACCTGAGGCATGAATGCCATGTGTTAAGTAATGTAACACCATGTACTATATGCACACTTGGGGACCCTGACTAACATCCACCCTCACCAAGCATGAAGCCACAAAATGACGACAGGATGATCAATTGCAATAACTGGCTGAAGTAATGCAGTTAGTCAAAGGGGAGCCAATGTGTTTCAGCCTGGGAAGACATGCTGAGCATGACATGATGCACCACCTGCTAAGGGTGGCATGCACATATCAGTCCAGGCCCCATGGATACTGGGAAAGGCTGTCAGTACTCACAGCATGCCCTGAATAGGTAAGTCTCAAAACACAAACCCACCTTCATAAGTACCACAAGGGATAGGAACCTAGATGTAATGCTACCCAATGCCAGAAGTCTAAACAGCAAGATGCGTGCAGTGTAAACGCACACAGTATGGAGAATGTTGATATCAGTCCTGTAATAGAAAACTGGGTCAAGGCTCACATCAGCACCCTAACACTACCAGGTTACACCTCATACTGTGCTGTACAGCCTCAAAACATGGAACAAGCTACAAAAGGTGGGTGACTAGCAATAATTGTCAAGGATAACCACACCCCCATGTTGGTACCACAACAAGAAGCAGCATGGATTAGCCATGGTCAAATACCAATGGCTAAAACTGCGTCCCAGTATATAGCCTGCTGCAGACTACTGTCCTAACACCAGGAACTGCACCTGCCCTATGTTGGAATACATGAATATATCAAGCCCCTCAAACCACATTATATTGGTTGACTGAAAATACCCAGACATACACTGGGAGCATTATACTAGCACCAACACAGTAGGAGAAATGTTCCCAGATTCCATAAACCAAAATGCCCAGGAACAACGTACCACTCCCACAAGAGGGGTAAGCATACTGGATGTGATAATCAGCAACATGCGTACTGGATGGCAAGATGAGAAGTGTATCCCTCACTGGTAAGACCAGACCATAGAGTAATCACACCGGATATACACATCCTGACCACAGTCCCTGGCCAGAAAACCACAGTGAAAAACATGTGTAAAGCATAAGCTGCACCCCTCCAAACCCATGTAGAATCTACTAAAGGCCCTGTGCAGGTGCAGAATATGGGACACACCGCAGAACATGTTATACAGGCATTCCATGAACACAGCCAGGAATGCTTGGATTATGCAATCACAAATAACGACAAGACACAATGCCATACACGCAGGCATCTGGCATGCTGGACTCCTGCCATTACCAAACCATGCAAAAGAATGAGGAAGCTACTACATGATAGAGCAAACATAAAAAGGGAAGTAATCACTGATCAGTAGTATGGCAATAAAATATGTCCACACATACAATCCACTAAGGCCAGCCACAACAAGTAGAATCTGTGAATCCTGAGGCAATGTTACACCTGCCCCAAGTACACAGACAACCCTCCACTCCCCCCAATAAATACAAATATATGTGAGAGATGCAACCATTTATCCAAACTGGAGGCTGAGCTCCCCCAACTCAGTACTGTCAAAACTAGTCAGGAGGAGACGGTAACCACATACACCACAAACCCAGTCCCACATAGACGTATCACAACTGTAAACCAAACACATAAACACAGAAAAACATTTCCGGAGGCCCTAATTACAAACACACCACACCAACAGAGGCATCCAAAGCAGAACCCAAGCAACCACAACCTCCAAACATAGCACATGCAACACATAGTACACAAAGCTGGTGTGCCAAACAGTCACAGGCCAGAAGGAGAAACAACATGCCTGATACAGTTGTAATAGGTGTCTGTATAGGCAGACACACTGCTGTCCCACTCACCAGACTGAACAAGGGAAAGGGTACAGTAAGCTGCCTGTAGGCTGCCACAATATGCCACATAACACAAGTACGCAGGTCACCCCAAAGCAAGCAGAAATATGATGCACTCATTGTCCATGCTGGTGTGAATGACCTGAGATGTACCTCCCTGGACTACATGAAAAGAGACATGGATGAGCTCTCTGAGTATGTACTCCAGGCTGATATGACACTGGCCATTTGCAGCATCCAACCCTCACCAAGAATGATGCCACAGTACAAACACAGAATGATCAGCTTTAACATGTGGCACAATTACAGCTGTCAGTCCAAGAGGGTCTAATGTCTGTCTGCTTGAGATGTCATGCATGACAAGCCATGCTGCTGTTCCAGGGATGGCTTGCACCTGTTACCCCTGGGCGTCTGGATACTGGATAAGGCCTTTGCCACCTCCATAGAGCCGTACGTAGGCAAGGCCTAAAAGACTAACCCACCACCCTAGAAAACATAAGTGGTAAGAAACATAAGGCTAATGATGACCAATGCCAGATGTGTAAACTGCAATATGCATGCTCCTGAGGCACTTCCCAGTATGGAGAACATCGATGTCTGTGCAGTGACAGAAGCCTGCTGCAAGTCTACTGACAGCACACCAGCACTACCAGGTTATACCACATATCATGCGTTATGGCCCCAACACCTGGACCAAAACATCAAAGGAGGGGGAGTATCCATATGCAGCACAGACACCCATACGGCCAGGTAACTGACAATGCACAAAGCAGCGGAGACCACCCATGTGCACCTAACTGTAGTCAAAACTGCTGTACAGTCTGTGGCATGCGACAGACCACACTCTCACACACAGGAACCCCTCCCAGACATCCTGAAGACACTGGACAGTATGAATGTCCCACCAAATACCAAACAAGGTACTCACAAAATACCACATAGGTGGTAAACCATTATGTATGCAAGGAGTAATCAGGGACCTAGGGACACAAGTCGACAGTAACCTGTCATGTGACACTCACAATGCCAATGTGGCTAGGAAGACTGTCTATATTGGACAACGTATTGTGAAAGGATTCACATCTACATCAACAGAGGTCACTGTGCCCCTGTACTGTTCCCTTATCAGACCCATAATCTAGTACAATGACTCATATGGGATGTACCGTACCTGACACCTGCAGCGGTTAGGAAGACCTCAAAGGTACCTCACCAAGAGGATAAAGGGTGTCAAATATATGTCATATGCTGCGTGGCTGTAGACACCCCAGCTGAATGCAGTCACAGACTGCCTACACAGAGGTATTGTATGTCTGTTGTACAAGGCCATGTCCAACACAGGAGTAATGGACATGCTCCACACCAGGAAATCAAAGCCATTGGAGCTGTGAGAGTGACAGATGTCAACCTCAACACATAATGAAATAGGATGTGCTGGAGGGACAGATACATAACCCAGAGGCTTCCCACACCCTGAAACAGGATCCCACTCCATGTTAGGCAGAGCCCCTCACTGACACCCCTCAACAGGAATATTGCCAAGTGGATGGATGATCGTAGATGTACACTGGGGGTCTTCACTGTGTCACATCCAGACAGAGGCACAGTAAAGAAATTCATAAATTGCCATAATATTCACATAGCAAGGGGCGGCAAAAGACACACACTCTCTGGCTAGGCTTACTAATAACCTAGGGTGGATAGCCTAGTATGAACCTATGAACCTATGAAGATACAAATTGTACAGGACACTAAGGATAATCACAAGGCTTACTCAACTGATGGTAGGAACCATGTTGGGAATTCACAGATATGCTCGGAATCACACAGATATTACAAACAATATACCAAACACACACAGATATTGCCAACATACAACCTGACATGTGCAGTGCAAACCCCCCCCCCCCCAGAATTCAAAATATCTATCCCAGCAGACTGCTGGCCCCCTGACATTGCAGATGCTGAGGTAACAGCCATCATCTACAAAGCAAAACACACAACAGCAAAGGTATGAGATGGTGTCCTGGGATGAGGCCAACATGGACTCCAAGAAGAATGGAATGCCAAATCACACTACTGCCCAATGTCAGCGTTACCTCAGGATATGTACCCAAAGAGCAGTGTACAACAACAGTGGTCCTTCACAACAAAGGTGTTGCCTGAATGGATACTGCAAACTACCACCCCAGGATCCTGACAAGCTTGGTCTGCACAGCTATGGAAAGGATCAGCATGTACCACAGACATAAAGCTATCGGGGACCTACTGACACCGGACCCTACCCAGTGTGGCTGTTGTAAGTGCAGATCCTGCCCCTAAACATGTTTGACCCATTTGAAACAGTCATTAAGGTCATCGATGAGGGCAATGTGGTCCACACAGCGTAGCTGGACCGTGCAAATGCTTTCAGACAATACCCTACGAGTTCAGTATGGATATGTTCACCAGCTTAAATATAAACCCCTATGTCAGTAGAGGGGTTGCAAACCAGACCAAGGACAGAACTGACATGGTCAGACATGCTGCATCCATGTCAGACTACAAAGCAGATATGAGTGGCATCCCACAAGGCTTGGTCCTCGAACCTCCCCCGTTCCGTATATATTTCCCATAGGTACAGGCCAACATGGAAGGACTGTGACTGAACATGTATGCAGAGGAGTACAAACTGCCCACCATATCTGACCACCAGCTGACACAAGCAACCCACAAAAGGGCCACATAGAAACAGACAACTGGAGCCATAGCCATGTCAGCAAGCTAATTGCAGAAATGTGTATAGACAACCACCGTGGATATACAGTAAGTGCCCACCAATTACCACACAGGTGTTAAACCATTACATACCTAACATGTAATGAGAGACCTGGGGACACAAGGTGATAGATATCCTGCATTGGACAAACATGTGGCTGTAGTGTTCAGAAACATACCATATACCCACCCAATCATGAAGGTTGTCAGATGTAGATAAGGGGAGGTCACTGTGGCTCTGCAGTCATCCTTCATCAGCATCACAATTGACTACAATAGCCCCTGTGGGATGTACCTCAGCAGACACCTCCATCAACTGTAAAGTCCACAACAGTACCTCACCAGGAGTAGCAAAGAGCATGAACAGATGCCATGTGTTGCCTGATTAAACAAACTGCAGCTCCACACACTGCCATACTGCCCACCCAGAGGCAAGTTGTGCCTGATGCATGAAGCCATGTCCAAGCTGGAATCAATGAACATGCTGCACCTTGTACAATCTGAATGGCAGTGAGCTATGCACATGAGAGACCTGAACCCCAGCACTGACATACATAGGACAAGCTGTACTGAATGATCCATAACACAGAAGCCACCCCCACTCTTGAGTAAACTCCCAGTACAGGTTAGCCAGAGAGTCACCTATCGACACCCCTCAAGAGGAATCCTGATGAGTGGATGGGAGATGGTAGGTTTACCGTGGGTATCACTGCTATGTCAGAGGTAGATGGAGGCACAATATACTAACCATGACATATGTCATGGCAAACTCCAGTTACAATGTGTGTCGAAGGACAAACACACTCTGTGACTAGCATCAGAAATGGCCTAGGGAACATCGCTAGTGTTTGCCAATGTCCACCTATGTTGTGGAATACACTACCAATGTTGGACAAGCCTGGTGTAGGTAGTCCATATCTGAACATAATGCAACATGGTCATATGTGCACAACTGGCCCCTACACAGTCTGTTGTGCTCATATGAAGATGTCAAGCAGTGATAGGACTAAAGCCCAGGATACTGTCCACCACAGTGAAAGTACTGAACCAGTACACTATACGGTACTACAGTGTTAGGTCATTATGAAAGGATGTTGAGAACTGTATGCAAAGTATCCCATGCAATCCCTGCAGGCACAGTATAATCCCTGTTGTGGCAGACATGAAGCAGTTGGCCAGTAAGTACACAACATGACACCCAACACACAACCATAAACGTGAGATATTGTTGAAGTTCACACCCACCCAAATATGTGGTGGACTGCAGAGTTCAACATATGGAAAGCTCACACTGGGCATGCTCGCACACTTTGATAAATGAGGCATATGTCAGACAACATGCCATGGAAAGGCTGAACTGGGCATGCTCACACACTTAGGCCATATCTCCATTTAGCAGTTGGCCACACATATCTGGTATTTGTATGTGTCATTCCAGGAACTAACCACAACACAGCAATCTGCCCAGTGTACACAGTAAATGACTACAGAGACATAAGTGATATAGTGGATCGCCCTCATATTCAAACATCTTCCACAGATACACAAGTTGTTCATAGGAACAGGGAATGCTATGGCAATAAAGACCTGCAAACAGTCTAACAGCAACAAATATTGTGCATCTGACAATTAAACATATGGGTGTAGAGATCAATACTAGGCTGTTTGCACTAGGGAATGACAGCTTAGCCAGAGTGTGCTTGGCATCTGCATCCCCAGTACAGTAGGCTACTGTGCCACTGTAAAGTAGGTCACATAAGGCAACGTGTGAGGCTAGTGAGCTGTGCCTCTGTCAAGCAGGGGCACAGTGGAGATCCCAGGGTTTGAATGTGCTAAGCCACATCCATGTTGTTGGTATGTGCTGGAAGAGGGTTGCTAAGGACCTCTAACAGTAAGTGGGCGTCAATAACTGACTGAGGGGAGCCCTATCTGAATTTTCTGGACAATTCCACTGTCAACACTGTGTTGTGATGATTATGTGGGATTGAAGTGTCATGCTGGTACTGTTCACAGATGTCCTCCCTCTGTGGGCTACAGCTCTGCAATGTATTAGCTCACTCTGTCTGTTGGATGGCTCATATATGGCTGGTGTACACCTGACTGGTGTCCTGTTGTGGAGCAGTCATGGGTATATGTGGGATAGCATGATCAATGCAAACCTTACACATGCTCATAGAATGCAATTGTCAAGGATTATGTAGAGTGGCCAGTATAGTCCCCCAGCATGGGTCCTTTGAAGTCGTCCACCCCAGTCTTCACAAGTGTAGTCTGCTTGTGCTAAATACAGTTTGTTTGCAGTGACAACCTTGCCTGGGGGTGGGGATGGGATATGGATGCCCAGGGAAAGGTGGGTATGGTCAGATATCAACAATGGTGGACTACCTCTGGTTTGGAACAGTGAGTACCCATGTTGCAGATGGACAGATGCAATATGTATTCCCCCATGTGGCTGTGGTGAGTGGTTCTGCCATAGCACATGGACCCACAAATTGTAGTGGCTGTAGGGTAAAGTTGTAGAGGCCTGAGTAGTTCCCACACACAATATGCCTGTACCTGATGTTAACAACTGGAATGGTGTATGTGAACACCTGCATATCCCGGCACTGTTCCCAGAGAAGCAAAGTGTGTGTCCTGGATGTGGGAGTGGTGTTCTGGACTGGTTGTGTTGTGTGTTACAGGTCCTGTGGTCACGAAGCATGGTATAGAACATAACCTGCCAGTGCGATGTGCATATCTGACCCTGAAGTAGGTGGCTGCAAATGCATATATATGCTATCCCCCACCTGACAGGTAGTACTAGATGTACATACCTCTGTAGAAATAAAGATGTCAGCACCCTATAAATACTGCATGTGCAGAACAGATGCCCAGTAATTCGGATAGCGTGCTCTGCTAATGCGTCTCCCTCAAGTGCCATAATATAATTAGGTAGGAGTTTGAACCATGCAAATGCTCAGTGTGTGTGTGTGTGTGTGTGTGTGTGTGTGTGTGTGTGTGTGTGTGTGTGTGTGTGTGTGTGTGTGTGTGTGTGTGGGTGAGCGGGGTTGATGTGTGTGCAAGTCTGTGTGAGGGAATTGTCCCTTATGGCAACTGGGAAAACACTCTACAGGATGCACATTCCCCTTCCTAAGCACTGATGATGTCAGCACCCTATAAGTACAGCAGGAGAAGAGAAGCCTCCCAATAATGCGAAAAGCGTGTTCTGCTAATGCATCTGTCACGAGTGTCATAACATAGTTAGGTAGGGGTTTGAATTCTGCAACTGTCCAGTGTGTGTGGAGGGGGGTTAGTGTGTGTGCAAGTCTGTGTGAAGGAAATGTTCCTTTTGGCAACTGGGAAAACACTCTACAGGATGCACATTCCCCTATCTAAGCACTGATGATGTCAGCACCCTATAAGTACAGCAGGAGAAGGGAAACCTCCCAGTAATGTGAATAGTGTACTCCGCTAATGCGTCTGTGACGAGTGTCATAGCATAGTTAGGTAGGGGGTTGACTCCTGCAACTGCCCTGTGTGTGTGGAGTGGGGTTAGTGTGTGTGCAAGTCTGTGTGAAGGAAATGTCCCTTTTGGCAAATGGGAAAACACGCTACAGGATGCACATTCCCCTATCTAAGCACTGATGATGTCAGCACCCTATAAGTACAGCTGGAGAAGAGACCCCCTCCTAGTAATCCAAATAACGCACTCTGCTAATGCATCTCTCTCAAGTGTCATAACATAGTCAGGTAGGGGGTTGAAACCTGCAAATGGCAAGTGTGTGTGTTTGGATGAGGGGAGTTTGTGTGTGTGCAATTCTGTATGAAAAACATGTGCCTTTTTGGCAATCAGGAGATCTCACTACATGATGCACATTACCCTTTCCAAACACTGATGATGTCAGCACCCTATAAGTACAGCCGGAGAAGAAGAACTTCCTAGTAATCCGAATAGTGCACTTTGCTAATGTGTCTCTCTCACATGTCGTGACATAGGTAGGGGTGTGAATCCTGCAAATGGCAAGTGTGTGTGGGGTGGTAGTAGGGTGTGTGTAATTGCAAGTGTGAAAGAACAGATCCTTTTGGCAAATACTACAATACACCAGATGCTGCATATTCCCCAGTAAACACAGGGGATGTCACCACACTATCAGTAGATCCAAACAGGGCTACTTGCCCAATAATGCCAATAGTGTGCTCCACTACTGGGTCTATAACCACTGTCAGAGCACAGATAGGTATGTTTTGGAAACCCACAACTGCCACGTTTGGTTGTGCCACACAATATGACCATGCATGGGTTGTTGTTCATAACAATGCATGCCATTGCCTAAACCAGCAATGGCAATGCACACATGATGTATGTGTGTGACACATACACATATATACCTGTGACCTTCAGTAGTTACCATGTCTGACACATGCCTCAAGTGGATAAATGGTATTTGCAATGCATAACAATATGACTGTGTCTTACTGTGCAGGGGCCGCAAGCGGTATGTGTCTATACAGTGTGGGTTGTATATGGTATAATACCTACAGCAGGGGATACACATCTGGTCTGGGCCATATAGTCTACATGTAGTCGATGAACAGGTGCTGCATGTTCCCACCTGTTGTGGGAGTGGCAACATGTTGTTCCACTGCAATTCAGTGACTACATGCTGGGAACCTTTCAGCTAGTGTGTTGTAGCTACAGTAATGCTCACGCACAATGTTTGGCTGGATGCAGTCTAGCCATATAAAGACATTTCTTGAGACTGTCATATTGCCAGTGTTGTTATGGAGGATAGGTGGGTTTCCTGCGTATGGGAGGGTTGTGTGTGCCAGGCTATGAACCAGAAGGCAGTCCAACACACTGTTAGCTGCTCATGGATAGGCCCTGATGCTTTGTGCTGTGCCAACAACCTGGAGGTGTGTGTATCTGTGGTGCCTTGAGATACCACCCCCCTGTCCATGTGTGTTACATGTGAAGGGGACGACAGGCATGGTATGAGGTATAACCTGGCAGTGATGGGTTGCACCTGTGAGCCATGATTCAGGAATCTGGTACTGCACAGATATTGCAGTTCACCATGCTGAGGACAGTGTCCAGTACATGCATCTTGCGGTGTACACTGCTGGTGTTGTGTAGCATCACTGTTAGTGTCCTATCCTGTGTGATACCTGCGGAGGTGGCTATGTAATCCGTGTCCTGCAGCAAAAGGCACTATGTGTGTATCAAGGGGCTTCGCCAATATACAATGGCCCATGGGTGTCACGTGCAAGCTGCCCCTCACAAATCATTGTGGCTTCCCTAGCATGTAAGCACACGTTAACAGCCAGTGGATACCCTATGAATGATATTGAGCAGAATGTAGACATAGAACACCCTTCCTACATATTGTGGTAGCATACCTGGTGAGGGTATGATGGCAACCAAGATCAGGCTCATACTGGCCCGTGCCACATGCTGAGAGATCCCTTCTATGTTCCCTATCATGTAGTCCAGGGAGGTATGTCTCAGGTCATCCATAGTGGCACGGTCAATGACTGAGTCATATGTGTCCATGCCTCTGACTGACCTGTATGCATGTGTTTTGTGGTGGACCATAGTGCCCCACAGGCATATCACTGTGATCTTCACCATGTACAGCCTGTTGAGCGGGACCCCACTGCAGCGGCCAAGAGAGGTACCTGACACATCTGTAGCAGGTGTGTTGTGTAGCCCTACAGGCTGTGAGTGTGTGGCACATGGGATGTGTGTGCCATGTGTGGCATGTGCTCTGTTCCGACATAACGTATGCCTGTGTGCCAGCTGCGGAGGTGTGTGATGCTCAGGCAGGATGCTATTCTGAGTCTCCAAGTATGCCCCAGTGTGTTCAGATTGCTGTCAGTGCGGGTCTATGTCAGACTCGTATTGTAGTCACTGTAGTATGTCTTGCCACCTGGCAGGGTATGGAGTACTGGGTTCAGAGTGCTCAGTCCCCAGATTGGCTATGTGGTGGCATCCCACACATGTGTTGTACATTCCTGGCCAGGGGAGAGGGTTGACTGCATACATGTGGCAGCTGTGACATTGCCACATGACTCACATAAACCACAACTGGACCATAGAGGTGATTCTCAGGTTACCTTTGCACATGCTACCATAGTAGTGTGATTGCCATGGTGATTACCAACACATAGGGCCAATAGGGAACAACATACTGAAGGTGTGTATGTGTGGGTGTACTGCTACTGATTTCATAGCACATATGACTGCGCACGTGGGTAAATGCCAGGTAAGTCATGTGCAATGTGTCACAGGCAACGTACATGCGAACAGGACAGACAGTGACATTCTGTCATGTGGAAACTTGACATACATATAGTACGCTATGCGTCTCTCTCTCAAGTGTCATAACATAGTCAGGTAGGGTCACTAGGAGTCCGCAGAAGCTCTGTAACTCTGCATTGCAGGTGGAAGCAGTGTTCCAGGGAACCCCAAGCGAACATGCATGCAAACAAAGCTACAGTAAGCAGGGCTGGAAGTAGTCCATTGTACAACAAAGAAGGGGTAACACTTGCAGTAGGTAACAGTGCAAATATGTAGGCACTATCAACATGTACCCAGGAATGCACAGCTCAGATGTCCATGGTAGAACTGATATTATGTCATAGTTAATTGTGATTTGTATTACATTGGTACTGCACACATATCAACATGCGCAAACATCCACATTGCATAGTCGTTGTGGGCAACTTGCCACCATTACTGTACATGTCCATCATTGCGTATCACTACTTGCATTAGCTTCTCCCCTGTGCTACCTATGTATGTGGCTATCTGTTGACATCCTTACCACTGGTATGCAATAATGTGCAGCTGTTACACTATGGTACTTACTATGGGTGTAGATAACAATTCAGGACAGTCATACAGTTACTGCATCAGGCATGCTGGGATATACACACAGTCATATCAGCACACTGTACTGTTACCAACATGATACTAGTAATACACTTCTATGTAGTAACCGTGTGCATCAGCAACATGCTTACCTGTTCCTACACTGATGTTGGAGATTGCAGGAGGTGGCACAGTTTCATCATATGCACTGGGTGTGAATTAGGTATGCCTGAGTCTGCCACTGATACCACCAACTGACATGTGTGTGTATGTGTGTGTTGGTGAGGGACAGCAGTACAGGGTGGGGCACTGTTGGTGAAGTGTGTGCATGTATGTGGTAGCCCTAGGTGTTAACATTTCACATGTGTGTATGCATGCACACAGTTCCACCTCATGGCTGCCATATACTGGAGTTTGTGGACAGCCACAGACTGCACCTGGCAGGTCATACAGATCAGTGTCTGTGGGCACGGACACGGTACCTGTGCCTGGCAGGGGTGCTACGGACCATATCCGGTACTAAGCCAGACTGGGTACTGTCATCAGAAGCGGGAGTGTGTTGACTGGACACAGGTCCCTGTTGAGACTGTCCAGAGCCATGTGCACGTGGTCTCCTGGGACGTTCCGATAACAGCACAGACCCAGCATTGCTGGGGCTGCTGCTGGCACTATGGGGGCATCCGTGGGCCTGTTGTCATCCGCGCCGACTGCCAGCTGCTGCTGTTGCTGGCATACGGCCACGTCGATGCCGCAACCGTCCACCATTGCCCTGGCTCATGGACATGTGGTTGTGGAAATGCTGTAATATGTCCCCACAACATCTGTCTATGACATCGGTGAAATTACGGATAGCATCCGCGATGTCAGACATACTGTCAGTCATAGCTGTGCGACATGCTCTCAGCTCCCTCAGACCCTGTCTGGTGCACCTTTCCATACGCGACTGTGCCTGCATGACAGCCTGAAACATAGCTGAGGTTGACAGACCTCTTTGGGCACATCTGCCAGAGGCAGTACACCCACGGATGCTCCCACGAGAACCCATGGGCAACTGTCTGTGTGGTACCATTGCAGGACCTGCCCATGGCTGCTGTGTGGGGAAGCATGTGCCACAGATACCACTTTACCCTGGTCAATGCCCACTGTATCCTGTCCATCACCTAGGGACAATGGTGACATAGGATGTACTGGCAGGATGACTGTGCACAATGATGGGGTTGACAGCTGTGTACTGTCAATTGGCTGACCAATGACGGACCCTGACACACCTTCCTGTGCCATTACACAGATATCATCATTATCAGTACCTGTGGCACCAGATTCAGGTTCCCTGCTGCAGGACACCAGAGCAGCACCAGAACCTGTGGGAGGAAGACAAGAAACACAGTTTACAATGTCTACACAATGTTACCAGTGATGCACACATGCACACATGCACACGTGGACACATGCACACATGCACACGTGGACACAGGCACACATGCACACATGCACACATGCACACGTGGACACAGGCACACATGCACACATGCACACGTGGACACAGGCACACATGCACTCATGCACACATGCACACATGCAAACATGGACACGTGCACACGTGGGCACGTGCACACATGCACACATGCACACGTGGACACAGGCACACATGCACACATGCACACATGCACACGTGGACACAGGCACACATGCACACATGCACACATGCGCACGTGGACACAGGCACACATGCACACATGCACACATGGGCACAGGCACACCTGCACACATGCACACATGCACACCCCGCAGTATACACACAGCACTACTGAGTTACACTAGTGTTACTAACACTATCAGGACTATTATAGGTATTGTTAAACACACTCACCAGCATGGATGGCCTGCCTTGCTGTAACACAGGAGGGACCTGCAGAAATGAGGAGATTAATGTCAGTGGGCACAACTGTGCCATTGATACTGCATATGATACAGTGCAGTAGTGCACCAGTTGCCTTTCACATGTCAGCTGCTAATATTGGCAATATCACCCCTGCACAATTACATACTATGTTGACAGCTACATACCACGGATACACCTTACACATGCATAAACTAACAGTGTAAAGAACAGTCAAGTGTACATATGGCATATTACCTGCACGCTCCATGTCGTGTTGCTGTGTGGATCCAGCCTCCATCATGATGCAGGTGTGTTGCTGTTGATGTTCCGGGGCTGGAGCCACAACACTTAGGAGTAGCCCCTCCAGTCTGGTGAGGGGGGGATGTGTGGCCACCCCACCTCCTGTGGCGACCTGTTGCCTGTGGATATCTGATGCACGCTGATGGACATTTCTGATTAAATCACTGCAGTGATGTCGTACCTGCTCATATGTCCTATTATGCGTGCCAATGTCATTTACCCTACAGACAAGGTCTTGCCACAGTGCAGCCCTCTCCTGCTGATTCTGGCTGGTGCGGGAAAACAGATTGTCATAATCCTGCACCAGGCTCTGGTGTATCTCTTCATCTTCTGCAGGGTAGGCAGGATTTCGCTGACGTGCCATGTCCCTGGAAGAGAACACAAACAGGATATCAGCAGACTATGTCAGCAATATATGGCACACATACTATACATGATACTCAACTGTAGTGATATACTACTACTCCCATATGCAGCATGTGTGTGTCTCTTGGTGGATACACAAGTACATGGCCAGATATCAGTGCTCAGCCAACACCTGTGCAACAGTACCTGCCACATTTCATACAACATAGTAGCATGCCCCATTGGTCAGCACACTGAGACAGGTCCAATGCACAACCTCACTCTGGGGGTTCATATCAAGGTACTGTATGTGGAACACCATCCACTAGTGTGATCTGGACACAAATTACTTGGCCTGGATATACATATCCCACCACCACCACCACCAGAACAGTAGACTGCTTTGATATATATGTGATTAGACAGATATTCACTTGTTAGGACTGACATGGTATCCATGCAGCCCACTGGGCCAGTGGAAGCCACAACCCACACTGCTGACCCCTTTGCAAATGCTTCCCACGGACATCCCAAAGAATGCATGGAACATGAACACACATTTCTAACCCAGACCCTATGCACAAAGGTTAGGCATCCTGTCTGGTGGACCCCAGCCAAAGGCAGATTGTATAATGATAGAAGAAGGCTACTGCAGGACAGAGCAGATTCACATAAAGGGAAGGCATCTGTGGTCAGCACTGGTAATAAGCTACGGTCTCTCATAACAACATCCATGGCCTACTCTGGGAGGGAAATGGCCACGAACACTATAGATAACCACCAGGCCTTCTTCAGTTATGTTACACATATGGACCAAACACCTCAGATATGCACTGAGTTACTACACACCCACTTAACATTCACCAAACACACAGATATTGGCAACATTCTGGCAGACAGATTCAGTGCACGTATTCCCCGCTCCTTCCCCCCCACACTTAGAAATACTTATCACAGCTGAATGTAACCTCCCTATCATCTCAGATGTCCAGATGAGGTCCACCCTCAGCAAAGCAGAACACACAGAATCAATGTGACCTGATGGTATCCCTGGATGTGTGCTACGTGAACTCCAAGAGGACATACAACCGCATATAAGACTGATATTTAACCTTGGCTGTACTACGGGATATGTACCTGAACACTGGCATACAGCAACAGTGGTCCCACTACACTAAGGAGGCACCTCTACTGACCCTGGGAACTACCGCCCCATAAGCTTAACCAGCCTGGTCTGCAAAGTTATGGAATGATTCAGTATGGGGCGCATCTAGAGCGATATTGGGTACCTGCAGACACTTGTTCCCAGCCAGGTTGCCTTTGTGATGGGCTGATCCTGCCTTTTGAACCTGGTTGACCTTTCAAAACAGTCACTACAGCCATTGATGAGGGCAATGCAGTCCATACAGCCTACCTGGACTTGCCTAAGGCCTTCAACACAGTACTCCACTCAGGCATCATAGACAAGCTCATTAGCTTACATGTTACTACATATGTCACATGATGGGTTGCACACTGGTTGACATACAGAATCCATAATATCGATATTGCAGGAGCCATGTCAGACTCAATGCCAGTCACATGTGGTATCCCACAGGCCTCTGTCCTAGGACCCCTCTTGTTTGGCATTTACTTCTCAGATGTGAAAGCAAACATGTGCGGGTTGTGGATGACAAAGTTCCCAGATGACTGCAAACTAAGCGCCATAGTCGTAACACCAGCTGACACACACATCCTACAGACAGGCCTCACTGAAATGGACAACTGGTGCCAGGATCATGGCCTAACACTGAATGACATGTAATGTATAGTCATCCCCTTTGGGTGGAACTATGTGCACACAACATATCACATGGACATACCTATAGATACAGACCTATGACACATATGGCGGGTTCACAGTATGTAGACTATTAACTTGTTACTTTACATTACCTGTGTTTGTCGCAGCTGGTAGCATTACCATTACTACAGCTTCCTGCTGCTGCTAGCCCAGCTTGGTACTGACACTGCTGACAGCTTCAACTTAGTTTGTGTAATGTGTGCTGTTGTTTGTGTTCTTATTTTCTTTTTTTCTCTCTCTCTCTCTCTCTCTCTCTCTCTGTCTGCCTCCAGACAGTGCAATGAAAGTATTGCATGTGTGGAGTGTGAGTACAGGATGCTTTTGTAGGTATCTGCATAAGTCCATGTGATGGCCTCTGCACCAATTGTAAGCCAGCATTTGCTAATTGCATGCAGCCAGTTGTGTACTGATTACAGTTCTCACTGTGATTTCAGGACAGTACTATAAAAGGGCATGTGAGATAGGCATTGCCCTTTCAGATTGTAAGGGCGGGGACCATGCTGGTATGCTGTGGACACTGTTCTGTGAGTGTAAAGGTTAGTATCTCTCTCATGATTCAGGCTGTGTTGTAGATTCACATTTCTCCATTCCACTCTCCTGTTTCCTGTAGTAAGTGTGTATGCACACTGACACCTACAACTATATATATATATATATATATATATATATATATATATATATATATATGTAAATATACATACATTTATATATGTACATTAACTAACATTATTACCTTGTAGCTACCAACTAGCATGGCTGTTTCTGTTCACACACTACTATTATGGAAATCCACTAGATTTGACAGTAAGTATACATGACATGCTTTGTGTACTACACATCCTATATTCCCTTTACATTCATTCCTACTATAACATGATATATTTATTTTAGCACAATGTTCTTGTGTAACAGTCATGGCTTAGTGGTAGGTTATGCAGACTACTGTTTCCAAGGTCCTGGGTTCGGGACTAATAGTGGGATTATATTTTGCTTTTGAACTGACTACAGGACCTGTCAATCAGAGTGACTAAGGCACTTTTAAGCAGTTGTAACCGGGTTAGCGCTGGTTTGCGCGGAGCTCCCGCATGCGCACTGGCGTTCAGCTCCGCACACACTCGTTTACAACCGCTTAACAGTGCTTACTCTGGCGCACACCCGCGCTATTTTCTTTGAAAGAAATGAAAATGGGGAGACAGAAAAGTGGTGAAAAAGGGGTCACAAAGAGGGTAAAACAGTAGGGAAAAAAGCTTGGGTTTTGCATGAGGGATGTAGGTAAGGCCCATAGCTGCCCATTTCTTCATCAGCAACAGCTGTGCATATGTATGTAATTTGGTGTGACATTTGAAATTTTCCACCCCTGAGAGAGGTGTCAGGACAACAATAATACTTGTTGTACAGCCAATTGTAATTGATAGTTTCCATGTCCAGCAGACATGTGTGTGGAATGGGCAGCTATGTATGGGGCGTAATTTTTTTGTAGGTACAGAGTGCACTTGTTTTTTTTTTTTTTTTTTTTTAGGTGAGAGTGGTATGTCAGGTGAAGGAAGTCAGTATAGCTGGGGAAGTAGGTTGGGTAGGTCAACAGACAAGACAAAGAAGATGCATACAGGGGCGGTGTATGACACGTGTGGGGGGGGTTACACAATTGACGGGGACGGATGTTTGGATATCCAGAGCCCATGAGGCCACAGATGGCAACAGTGGAACTGATATCCCCACCCATGGGCAGTTGCCACTGTTCCTTCACTGCCCAGGATGGGGCTGTGCTGGGGGCTGTGTAGGCCGGGCAACAGGCATGCCCGTAAGTTGTGCCACCTGTGCCTCAAGCTGGCGTAGGGGCCCAAGAACAGAGTTCCGGATCTCCCTTCGCACCATAGTCCGGACGCTACGGAGGGTGAGTGGTGGTTCTGGTCCGGCCACACTTGCAGAGGGGGGACAGGCCCCATCCCCTGCAGCACTTCCACCCGCAGGTGGCACAGGGCCACTGGAGGAGGGTCCAGACTGGGCACTAGTGCCAGGTGCACTCGTCCGCTGAGGTGGGAGAGGTGGGTCCGCTGGAACCCGCCTTCCCTGTCGTCCTATGTTTTGTATTATGTCATGACAGTTTGGGTTAGTAACATACAATACCATTCGCAAGTAGTTGTAACAGCATGCATTAGTATTCCCATTAACCAAACACCCAGATATTCACACCATTGAACAGCGAGCATAACACATGCATAATTTGAACAGCAATACACAGTCCAACAACATGCAGGGTTGACTGATGGCAACAGGCCATCAGGTTTGGATGTATGAACAGGGCAGATGCATCAACATACATGCAAATATTTATGACCCAACAGGACAAATGTCCAGGGGTGTTAATTGTGATTGCACATACCAATTTCACGTGGAATGGATTATATGTGGTTATAGGGTGGGGTGAAGAAAATATTAACACCTTCGAATACCAATACATATGCTGTAAATTTCTAATAGCTGCAGATATATACACACTACTGTTCTAACTACAGTTTCCTATATGATAACTACTTCAATTTGGTGATAGGACTGTTACTGCTACATCAATATACATTTTATTGTTATTCATACACTTTCTTATCTGGCTTTGTTCAGCTACATCATCCTGCTACATTTTCTTTATATAGCTATAGACAACTGTGGATGTTTGGTATTTCAGACAATCATACTATCTGCATATTGCAGACTGAGAGCAACATATCCAGATTTTGGGATACACATTCCAGCTGCAGCAACACTTTGAACACATTTCACAGTTTGGTTCTGCTTGTCACATTCATTTCATTCTGTACTGACTGCAGTATACTTTATTCAGGGGTTATTACTACTTTATTGGTGGATTCATAACTCTTTCTCACACTCTCTCACTTGTTTTCATTTTACTATTCAGGATGGTACTTACTTCTAGGCTTTATTGACACGTTTTTCCTGTAGTTATTACAATCCTTTCCAGCAGTCTCACTTCTGTCATGTTTCAGTATTTCAACAAGGATATATTTCACACATGTGATTTGCTCATCTTCTGCAGCTGTACTTTTCAGCCTGCTGCAGGTTGTGTACTATTATATTACATGTGTGGCATCTTTATTTCAGACTTTATTTCAGACATTTTCATTTTTCTGTTTGGATTACAGACTGCAACACAGTTTTGTAATCAAGCAATACCTGCAAACACTCTTACACTGTTACTTGCACATTTTATTACTTAGTGACTACACTGCACTCTTTTGCTAACTGTCATACTTTTATATTTCTTTACAGTTACTGGGAGAGGATTACTGACCTGCCTGGTGGCGCAACCGCACCAGCCTATCGCCATAGGCTCTGCGGTTCGCAGAACGGACACCTGCAGCTGTAATATAAATGAAGTAATATTGGAATAAACATCTCCATAATATCAGCTAGTTTAATTTCTTACATACATAATTAAATGCAACTTACTCAGTAGTGGGGCGTTGGGCATTTGCCGGGCCTCCTGGATACAAAGGTTCAATTGGTCCTGCTTATGTCTCTTCAGGTCCGCATGGTGGTGATGGACCTGCTCACCAGTCCTTGGAATCCCTGTGGCACTGGTGAGATCATGAGCCAACCGGTCCCACGCCTCAGCCCTATATGCTCCCCACAGGACCTGGCCCTGCATGAGTTGGGCCTCATGATTGTGGACTAGGAGCCAGACCATATATCTGGACTCCTCAATGCCCCACCTCTGTGCTCGAAAGCAACTACCCTCACCTACTCCTGACATTCTGGCTGCAAGTTAGTTCTACAATCGTTTATGCTGTGTATTCCCGCCTATGGGGCTTATATATCCCATTTTCCCGCACCTATCTGTGATTGGCCATTTTGGAATTGTATCAACGTCACAAAACCTGCTTTGTCATGCTCCACTTTCTATTCATTCTTATATATTTGCTATTACTGCATTTATAAGTACAGCTGTCATGGCTTAGTGGTTCAGTACCTTGACTATGGTGCATGGTATCCTGGGTTCGAACCTGGCCACTGCTTTTTATATTTTATGACTGTCTAGACAGGCTAGGGGGTGTGTCTGTGTAAAGGCAGTTTTGTTACAGCTTGCTCAACGTTGCCCGTCAGTTCGCTTGTTGGCGCGGCGTGCAGCTCCACGCAAACGGGTTACGCTGGTCTACGCCTCATTTGGCTGTCAGCATGCATATTATGCTCAGCTCAGCTAGGGCCACACAGTTTCAGCATGTTAAACCACTGCTCACCTACGGGCACTCATTTTACACCTGTTAAACCACTGCTCACCTACGGGCAGGTGCACTCACCTTGTTAAACTGTAGCTCAGCTATAGGCACATCTGGCATATTTTATTATTTTGTTATCTCACATTTCTTCAAAATAAATGGCCTATTTCATTACATTTTACATAAAATATAATTTTATATGTGTACATATATGTCAGGGACTTGTTTCGTGCTTATTTTACAAATAATAAATATTGATGTTGTGGGGGCGCGAACCATGACTGCCTGCTCTTCAGCCGATGTCTCTACCACTACGCTATTGCTTTTTGCCTTACTTTGCATAGTTAGTTCTTATATGCTTTTCCACTTACTGCTAACTGCGGCTAAGCTACGGGCACGCCCGCACAAACGAGCGCACTCACGGACAAACATCTTTACAATTTAAAAAAAATGTATAACATGTTCATTTCTATATTTTATGTTCATAGTCTGTGGGGGCATGTGTTGTGTTGTGTTTATTCACATTTCCATGGACTCTGTCGTGGGTGTTAACTTTGGGCACTTTTACTCTTCTGGGGGCGTGTCCGCTTGCAGGGCTCGGCCTACGGACATGCCCCTTACTGTCTTCCACGGACCGTGTTAGCCTTAGGTGTGATTCAGCATGCCCTCATGCATATGCATGACATGCTGACGTCACACCGTTTAACTGCAGCCTCCGTGTAAGCCTTGTATCTCTTACATGGAGGCTTTGTGAATCCTGCCCAGGGATTGTAAAGAGAGAAAAAAATATAATTGAGTAAAGACCCTTAAAATAAAGTGAGTGCATGCACAAGATGAGATAAGCAGGAAAATGCAAATGTTCTGACTGTTTCTGTTGGTGAAGATCACAGACTGTAAATTATGGCAAGATCTATGTGAAAGGTACCATAAGATAAAAGGGAAATAAATCTAATTATACATTTTATTCTAAGATACTCTATGCAGTGAAAGACAGCTTAAGGAAGAAAAAGAAACTATGATGTTTGTATGCACTCACGAGATGTATGCTAGTTGCAAAGAATGCAATGCAAAAATTAATTTCGAGATAGAACTACCTTTTGCAAGGGAAAACATATGCAAATTTGAAGTTACAGTATTTTTAGAATATGAGGTTACACTTTCTACCTCAAGGCATGTTACTGAAGAAAGTAATTCTGGGTTAGTTGATTTACACCTAAATCATAAACAGTTCTGAAAGGCAGGGGACTTGCATAAATAGAGGAAATATGTTCCTCAGAGCAGCAAGTCCAAAGGAAAGTGCCAGGATAGAGAAGCAGAAAACTGAAACTCAAAGTGCATAGTAGCTCTGGACTATGTGGCAGAGTAAATCTGAGAGTTCTATGAGGTGGATAACAAGAAAAATGGTGAGCGTCTTGAGACAGTTAGGGTGTGCATGGAATGGAGCAGGACATATAGCACAAAAGGTTGGCAGGAAGGGCAAACCTTGTAAGACAGTGCATTCCCAAAGACAGTCCATATAGTATATATTAAAACATGGCTTAACACAGACATATTCAAAGGGTCAGGCTGCAGTAGAAAGCATACAGTGGTCTGATAACTATCAATAGTTTTTCATATTGCTTGCCAAGGGCTAATTACTGATTATGATGAGTTCAACCCCCTTGTTTTGTGCTGGAAGGGGGTAGTTGTGCCTTGTTGTACTAGGGTGAGTTTATACATAGTGTATGAAATACTCTGGTATGTAGACTTATGGCAATGGGACAGGTGACTGTTTCTGCATAAGAAGAAAAGTAAAAAATTAATGAGCAGAGAGGCAAGCAGTATACCTAAGAAATAGACACTGAAGCAGACAGCAAAAAAGAGACAGTGCTTATCAAAGGTTTTGATGAGCTAAAGACTGTTACCTTGTTGCTCCACAGAAAAAAGACATCACTCAATATTAAGAAGTGCACTGCATAATGAAGACAGAGAAGAACACTTACATGAACCTTGCAACTCTGTCACGCCCCTTTATCCCAGTTTCATCCTTCCTTATCTTCTCATCACCTAATTACTGCTTCTCATTCATCCAAATTCTCTGTTCTCTTTGCATCTCCCTCACACTTCTTTTCCTTTCTACTCCTCTTCCCTCTGCATAGCTCGCTCACCTTTTATCTGTCTTGTCTTCAGGGTATACTTCTTTTCAAGTTCTCACTTGCCTCTTCCAATGTCTTCATATCTCTCAACATAATGATATGCTATTATGTGCCATAAGCCATCACAGTCACTATGGCTACATCAAATCCATAAAGCTCTACCATTTTTCCATCCATGTTTTCACATTGTAAACTGCTTATTGAACGAAAAGTTGTAGCATCTTCTTGCATCTGTAAATATGTATAATATATATATATATTTTTTTCTAGCATATCCTTTTATTTGTAAATATGTTTTGTTCCTTTTTTATGTGATCCTATTCATCCAGGCTGTACCTGCAAATGGTCTATTGAGATCAGTGCACTACCCTGGTGAAGAAATATAAATAAATAAATAAACACTGCTGGCTGGCTACATTAACAGGGGGAGATTTCTACTAACATTGGTGACAGAAAATGTGGTTTGAGTCTGGGAAGGCTTCGAATGTATGTCAGCCCTAGAGTATCCTACAAAAACTAATACATGGCACACCATTGTGGCATACTTATGCTCTTTGGTAACCACGACAACAAAACTTCTGCACAACAGCTGCAGCCATAGAAGTGTGCTTAGTCTGCTCAACCTTAAATCCAGCTCTGAATGGAGCTTTTTTGTTGTGATATGCCACTAAAGTTATATACAGTTACATGTTATGGCAAATGAAGCGATAGGTGATGCTGTATCATAGACTGGACAGTAAACTATACTGTTGCATTAACACTGCAATGCAAGTATGGGCTTCTTCATGAGATTTTATATCCAATTATTTTCTAACAGCTAATGAGGGCACATCATAAAGGAAAGAAAGAAAGAACCATTGTTTTTTAAACTTGCCAGTAAGAAACAGTTCATTTGTTAGTTAAATTCAGTGCCAGTACTGTGGCTTTTATGATGAGATGGGGTTGACTACACCAACCTGACATTTCATAGGAAGATAACATGGGTGATGTTATATATTACAGAAAAAAATGAATGCAGCCATCTATATGGCACAGAGGGAACAAGTTTAGCTTCTAGTGACAGTGCCTTTCTCTAACTACTAGCCCACATGCTGGAGAGCCAGATGGGTATTACAGAGTGAATGGCCACAACCTGGCTAAGCTATCATCCTTCTACTCAGCAAATGGAACCAAATTAGCATATAAAAGGTCCTCCCTTTTGTAACCTCAGAATAGGTGCTCCAAGTGTCCTTGAGTGCTATACTGGAGACATTAGCATTTTGACAGCTGTGCAAATGTTTTTCCTTACTGAGCTACTTACTGCAGTCATTGATCAAGAACTTGGATTCCAAAATACAATCATATATAAAATTAAATAATGAATTTCCTTCTTGTTTTCTATTTGCTGAAGCACATATTTTGTCTGTTGACTTCATCAGTAGTACCTGCACAGGACATAGTCGTCAGCAAGGTGTAGACTTTGTAGGGCTAATACTTTGGAAAATGCAGAGAAAAAGTCCAGGTATGATTCAGAAAGAAAGAAAGAAACAGCACCAGGCAAAAGTCAATGTGTTACAGCACCGGATGTCTGGCTGTTGGGCACAGGACATAATCAAATGAGCTAAGCTACCTAAAAAGCATTGCTAATGCAGTTCAAAGATAGACATGTTGAGTGCCAAGACCTCCACCTATCATAGTACTGCAGTGCATTTACAGCTTTCTATCAGCCAAAGCACAGGAAGGTGTACCATGTCTTTAAGTGGCATTATAAAGCTGTTCAAACTGCAAAGGAAACTCTAAATGTATATAGTTCCATAGAGTTGTGTCAGACACATAGCTGTATGCATACTCTTCTGTACAGTTTGTTGGCAGACATAATTGCAAACTGTTGTTGATATATGCCTAGCCACAGACTAGATATAAACACAGCAATACATATGAGCATGAGTGTGTGTGTGTGTGTGTGTGTGTGTGTGTGTGTGTGTGTGTGTGTGTGTGTGTGTGTGTGTGTGTGTGTGTGTGTGTGTGTATTTCTCTGGTACTTACGTATTATCGCAACCAGATTTATGCGGTTGTGAAATTCACATGCTGCAATGAAAACCAGTGCAGGAAACACCATAAGATGTTATTTTACTCCCTTACTGATGAAAAATCAGTTTGGCTTACATTCAGGAAGAGAAATGATCGTGCAAGTTTTCTTTCTGTTTTATGTGCATTACACACGCTTAAATTGGCAAGGGCTGCTGTGTTACTGAGGGAAGGAGTAGTTTAACTGGGAGGAAAGGAATGCTGAGAAGAAAAACACAGACACATGAAAATGATTCAAACTGTTATTCCAATTCTTTAGGACTGCCCCAAAAACTTTACATTACAAATTGTTCCTGTTCCTAAAAGTAATGTAAAGTTTTGGGGCAGTATTAAGGAATTAGAATAACATTTGAATTATAAGTAGATCTGCCCTATCATTACTCATAGTTGGTATTTCTTCAGGACAAGGATATCAGTAATTGCCTGTTCAGCTTCACTTTGCTGTTTAGGGAAAACTGTTTAGTTCGTGTTTTCATGAACCCCCCCCCCCCCCCAACAATCAAAATCCTACAGTGGGTGCATATACACTGATGATAGAAACACCATCTGAAAATGTATTTAATTCATTGTCCAAACTGTGATATTAGACACTCATGAAGTGATATTCAACACACTTAAGAACCCAACTGACAGGATGATAGCAGCCATTATACCTCAAGCATGCGTCTGCAATGCAAGCAAGGCAGGGAGAGGGTTTCTCAATTTGTCACTGTTCCTAAAAGTAATGTAAAGTTTTCGGGCAGTTGTAAGGAAGTAGAATAACAGTTAGAAGTGGTTCATGCACTCGGATCTGTGGAGGTATGCTCATTTCACAACCGCGAAAATCTGGTTGCAATAATACGTAAGTACCTTTTCTCTATATCTATCTATCTAAAACTAGGCAAGCAGGAGAGAGCTTGCCAAACTAGAGTCCTCCCAGTGTAATACCATAAATCTCCTGTAGTAGAGCTACTGAGGGGGGGAACGTAGAGAGGGAAGAGTTAGAGAAGGAGGAGAAGGGGAGGTAGGTGGTTTAGAGTGGGGAGGGATAGTGAGAGAAAGTTGAGTTTCTAAGGGAATTTATGTAGGGTTTGAGCAGTAACATTCCCAATGGGATGTTAGGTTCAAGTTAAGCAAGCTTTTGAAGGCAGAGTGACTACCACTGGTATGGATAAGGGAAGGCAGTGAGTTCCAGAGGCATGCTAGAGAGAAAGACAGTAGATGTTTACCTGGGGGGGGGTTGTGTCATTCTATCAGATTCTGGGTGTTGGATCTTAGGACTCTGTCAGGTATGTGCATTTTAAAGGTGGAGGCAAGGGAGGGACAGAGAAAGGGAGTGAAGATGAGTTTATGAGCTTGGGTGAGTTGAATGTGGGTAAGATAGTTGGGCAACTCCAGCCAATTTAGTTTATGAAGAACAATACAGTGATAGGTAGAGGATCTGCAGCCTGTGGCAAATTTGGAAATTTTGTAACAGGAGGATAGATTTGTTTTGAGGGAAGATTGTAGGTTAGTAAGTTGTAGGGCACCATATAAGAGCGAAGGTATGAGGTATGTGGTAGAGAGAACCAGCTTGGTAGAGGGAGAGAGGTAGTTTTTGTGTTGCTAAAGCATGCCAAGCTTCTAGTGTGTTTTTTTTATATATTTATTTGTAGGTGGGTATCGAACATGAGGTGATCGTCAATAAGGACACCTAGTAGTTTTGCACTGGATAGTATTTTGAGATGTGTATTATTCTGACTGATGACAGTGAATGAGTTTTTGTCAATGGAGGTATTTTTAGAAGGGTTAATTATCATGAGTTTAGTTTTTGATTCATTTAGTGCTAGGTGGTTATCTAACATCCATTGTTTTGTAGAAGAAAAGGCATCTTGAGAAATTTTATGAGAGTGGGAATAGAGGTACTGGAGCAGATAATTGTTGAATCGTCAGCATATTGAATACGTTTTGCATTGGGGATGGTATGGTGGAAGTCATTAAGGAAAATATTAAACAGTAGGGGCCTAATATGGAACCCTGAGGTACACCTGTGGGAGTATTGAGGAATGGGGAGATGGCTTTATTCCATTTGACTGCTTGTTGCCTATTAGAGAGGTAACTGGTAAACCAGTTGATAGAGGAGAGGGACAGATTTAGTTTAGAGAGTTTAGTTAGTAGAAGCTTGTGAGAGATACTATCGAAAGCTTTAGATAGGTCTGGGAGGAGAGTGGATACAGTGCAGCTGGAGTCACAGGCCTTGTTTACAGTTTCTATGAAGGAGAGAAGAGCGGTGGTAGTACTGTGGCCAGGCCTGAATCTATGCTGCATGGGAGTTAGTAGGTGGTTATCTATGAGATATGGTAAGAGCTGTAGAAACATATATTTTTTAGCAGTTTAGAGATGGGGGATAAGATGGCAATGGGTTGGAAATTAGGTATTGAAACAACAACCAAAAAGGAATCTTCGTAAGTCAGCGTCTTTATTGGAAAAACAGGCAATAATTTTCGTAACTTAGCGCTTTCACCCTTACAATAAGGGCATCATCAGAGTTCAGTTATTGTAAGGGTGAAAGCGCTAAGTTACGAAAATTGTTGCCTGTTTTTCCAATAAAGTCGCTGACTTACGAAGATTCCTGTTTGGTTGTTGTTTCAAGACTTTTGTGGTTTAACTTACTGGATGGAAATTAGGTATATTGTTGTTGTTGCCCCCTTTATGAAGGGGAATAATAAAGGCTTTTTTCCATAGTTGGGGTACATAGCCTTTTTTGATTGACTGGTTTATTAGAGTGCAGATGGGGAAGGCAATGCCCTCTGCGGCTGTCTTGAGAAAGTAGGAGGGAATATTATCAGGGGCATTGGAACATGATTTCAGGTTCCGTAAAAGTTTTGTTATTGCAGATATAGGGATGGGATTCATAGAGAAAGGAGCGGGTTGAGAGGAGGAAAAACTAGGGGAGGATGAGATGGGGGAAGGTGTTGGTGAGGATGTAGGATTATTAGTGAAGGATGAATTTAATTTGTTAACAGAGTCTATGAAGAAAGAGTTAAATTGGGTGGCTAGGTTCATGTCCGAGGCATTAGGATCAGGGACTTTTCTGTCAGGATTAAAGAGAGAGGTGATTCCATCCCAGAATTTTTTAGGGTTTGTCTTGTGATTATTATGGAATATGGAATAATAGGATTTGCGGTCAGATATAATAATTTTTGTTTGCTTTATTTCTAAGTATTTTGTATTCATTAAGGCTAAGGGGATTTTTATTTTTCTGGTGGCGTTTCCAAGCTTTGTCTCAGAGGCACATGACTGCTAAGGTATCTTTGTTTAACCAAGGGACGGATTTCCTTTTTATTCTTTTTGTTCTCTGGGGAGCAAAGGTGTCTAAAAGTTTTAGGAATGTTGTATTGAAGGAAGTTATGGCATTATCCAAGGACAGAGTTTTTAGTGGATTCCAGTTTATATGTTTTAGTGAGTTTGGAAGGTATTGGGGTTGAAGTTTTTTTAGGGAGCATGTGGAGATGTATGTATGAGATAGCTGTATGGAGAAGGAAATGCGATGGGCAAAAGTGGGAAGGTGATCACTGAGAGAGTCAGGGAGGGTACCACTATCAGAGATGTAATGAGGGTGAGGCACTAGAATCCAGTCAAGGGTTCGTCCAGAGGAGTAGACCTTAGAAGGTCTGGTTGTGGAGTTGATTCATTGGGTAAAGTTATAGAGGTTTAATTTAGGGAGTTTCTAGGAGATTGAATGGTGGTCCAGTTAATATTTATGTCACCCAGTATTATAGACTCATTGGAAATATTGCATAAAAACCAGGAGAGGATATCTTTGAGTATTGGGATATTGTCTCCAGGAGGGATATAGAGAGTGACTATACATATGAGTTTATGTTCATTTACCTGAAGTAGGGCTGGAATTAGTTCAGCATTACCAAATTGGGGGATAGGTTTGGTGTAGCGAGTAACTGGGAGAGAGGATGAGTAGAGGAGAGTGACCCTTTTTGTGTGTTTTATGTTTTCTAATAATGGAATAGTTGGGTGGTATTATTTTGAGGTCTTTTATATGGGGTTTTAGCCAAGTTTTAGAAATGGACAGGATATCTGGCTGATTGTGGAGAAGCCAGGCATGAAGGTTAGGGATTTTGTTGCATATACTTTGAGCATTTAGAGCTGAGAAAAGAAGTGATTTTACTGTTGAGGGGCGGGGGGAGTTTTGAGGGGGAGTAGGGCCAGGGTTAGGGTGAATGTCGCCTGAGAGAAGTTTGTGTATTGTGAAAAAGAGGTATTTAGACTGTTTAGTATCTACTTTAAGGGTTATTTGTTTTGTAGAAGTGTAGCTGATTAGGGTGAGGGTAAGGTGTTTGTAGTTGTGTCTACGTTTGTAGGGAAAAAGTAGACAGTTATTGAAAAAGTATAGATAGAGGGATATGAAGGTTGAAGAGTGTACATACTGTATGGGAAGTGCATTTGTAGTATGAAAATGGGAAGAGTGATAGTCATTAAGGGACCTGGTGAGATAATTTAGATAGAATAAGGTCAGAAGAAGAAGAATTTGAGTTATAAATGGGGGTTTATGAGCATGGTGCTGTTTAAATTTTGATTTAGGAGGAATTAACTGAATTCAGTGAGTAGTGGTGTGGGATGTACTAAGTAAGGGTAGAGTTTGTGGAGTGTTGAGGGGGGGTGGGATTGATTATTAGGGGTGGAGTAGACAAGGGTATTTGTGGTTGGGGATGTGAGGAGTCATATGAGGTGTGATGGGGTGGGGGTGGTCTTGTGGGTGTAAATGTAGAGGTAGTAGGGGTGGGTGAGATTTGGGGGCAGGGTAGGGGAGTGGAGTGAGCCCGCAGGGCGAACAGAGCAGGTAGAGCCAAGGAGAAGGACAGACTAGCGAACAAAAAACTATCAGTGAAACAGAGAGGAAGTTCCGAGGTAAAGAAACAGGGATAAGGCACTGGTTGACTATGTGTGCATGGCTGCTTGCGAGTGCTCAGTGGGTTAAATACAACAGTAGTAAGGTATAAGTTACAATGGGTACAGACACACTGTAGTTAGTTCTTGGGGAGGAAAAAAGGTTACAGTAGACACTGCAGGATTCCCTTGGTAGTTTTTTTCAGGGTGGGAAGCCAGGGTATCATGTATAGTAGTGGGAGACAACTGGAGTGGTTGAGACACAGGAAAAGTGGACTGCAAAGGATGGAATAAATAAACAGTTAAAAATGAGGTATAATATAACTGGTAATAGAAGAGAGAAAGAGGTATTTGGTTAGATAGTTCTATTTAAATGATAGTGAATAGCCTAGAAATGCATGTGGAGTGTGGGTGTGTGCATTTAGGAACACTAGAAATAGGGAAGACTATGGGGGAGGGTAGAGGCACAAGAATTCATTTGGTATCTATAAAACAGAAAAACAATATAGCGCAACAGTAGTACAATTTGACCATATAGGCAGTACAATTAGGAACATGCAAAAATTAGCAGTTGAATTTTACAGATAAATAGCAGTTCTAGTTTAAGCCCACAGATGAGCACCAGCTACAGTTTAATAAATGCAACTCCGTTGGATGTTGCACATGTCCCAGCAGATAAAGTTAAAGCACAGAAAGGGGCAATAAGTACAGCACTTGAGAGTTTCGCTAATTTCAGCAGTAATTATTTACACATAGTGTGGGGCAGCATTCAAAAAATGAAAATTAGCATTTGAAATCTAACAGTAAAAACAGTAGCACGGCATTTAAATATTAAACATTGCATGAGGCAGCAGTTGCAGTACACTTCTGTTGGGACACGTGGTATTAGTCAGTACAAAGAGCGATAAAGCTGTTACCTATTATCAGAAGACTGGGATGCCGAGCCTACAGCATATGCTCATCACTTGAAACAGCACTTAAACATTAAGCATTAGATAGGGCAGCAGTTGCAAATTGCTTAATTGGGACACGTTTTTAGTCAGTATAAACAGGGATGATGTACTACTAGTTATCAAAGGACTCGGAAACCAGGTCTACAGTATATAATCCTCACTTAGCATATCAAGCATAGGCTAGGGCACCAGTTGCACTTTACTAGTAGGGACATACAGTATCAGTCCATACAAAAACGACTGAAAAGCTGCTAATAATTATCACAGGACTCTGAAACCGAGCCTGCAGCAAACATACCTAGCCACAGCTGACCAACAAGTATGTGCCCAAAGCATGTAATTGCTAAGTCATACAATATAACCTGTAAAAGCACTCACCCACATGAGAAGCCAGCAGCCTACGACAGGACAGGACTAGGAGATCAGAAGAAGATTTAAAAATGGTGCCACAAGTACTGGTGTTGCTATATAGATTTAGGGGGCAGAAAGTGGGTAAGGAGAAGGGGGAGAGTTGAGGCAGGAAACTAGAGTGGTGATTGGGTAGGTGAGAAGAAGTGGAAGGAATAAGGCAGGCAGCGAGAAGGTGACTGAATAGGCAAGAAGAAGGGGAGGGATGAGGTGGGAAGTGAGAGAGCTGGCTGAAAATAGGAAGGGAAGAAGACAAGGAAGCAAGAGAGTTGACTGAATAGAGAGGTAAGGGGAATGTAGGCAGGTAGAGCTGAGGAGAAGGACAGAATAGCCAGTGAAAAACTATCAGTGAAACAGGGAGCAAGTTCAGAGGTAAGGAAACATAGGGATATAGCACTGGTTGACTATGTGTGTAAGGTAGAAGAAGCAGGGAATTCAACAGGGGTTAGGGGCTATAGCAGGACAGTGGTTGAGTAACAGAAAAGTTTCTGTACCTGTTTAACTTAAAATGAAAAGGTCGGCAATGGGTAAATGCTGCCACCTAGCAATAATTGCAGGTAATAGGCTACAAGGAATGGGAAGGAGCTGGGGAGGTTAAGGGAGACTAAGGTCTGCTTGGTGGGTTAAATACAGCAGTAGGAAGGTATAAGTTACAATGGGTACATACACAAAAGCGGAATACTATAGTTAGTTCTTGGGGAGGCAGAAAAGTTACAGTAGGCACTGCAAGTTTCCCTTGGTAATTCTTTCAGGGTGGGAAGCCAGGGTATCATGTAGAGTAGTGGGAGACAACTGGAGGGGTTCAGACACAGCAAAAGCGGACTGTAAAGGAGGAAATAAATAAACAGTTAAAAATGATGTATAATATAACGGCTAATAGAAGAGGGAAAGAGGTATTCGGTTAGATAATTCTATTTGAATGGTAGTGAGTAGCCTAGAAATGCATGTGGAGTGTGGGTGTGTGCATTTAGGAACACTAGAAATAGGGGAGACCTGGAGTGGTTCAGACACCGCAAAAGCGGACCATGCGAGGAGATAGCCACCTATGGCAGGACAGGACAGGACTAGGTCATAACATTATTATAATGAAGTAGTTGCTTAGCTCAGCAGTTTGTTTTTTACATGAAGTCAACAGGAATTAATTTTTCATTTTTGTATTAAATTATGGAGGATTTTTACTCTGTGGGACTATAAGTTGGGAGTAGAATGTAAGGTAAGCTACCCACAAGTACAGAATTTATTGATGCGAAACAGTGACCTGTATGGAACTTTACACTAGAGATATGAGATTTATATTTCTAAGCAGCTGTTCCTATGTTTGAACCTGCATGACTAAATGTTGAGTCAACATATTAGTTAAACAGTTGCGGCGTATTTTAAGTTATGGCCAATTACATGACATGAGCTCAGTGTTAAGTGAAAAATATGATTGCTTGCATATGACACTGAATGCAAGTCTTAATCAGGTTTTCTGAACTGAATGAAAGAAAGGCAGCCATTCTGGAAATGAAAAACTATGTGTCTGATGAATGTATATAAACTTCCTATTGCATACCATGCTGTTTTGTTTTAAATTGTTTCTATTTTATTAAGCATTGATTCATATATGTTTGTTAGGCAGCAGACTGATCCAGAAAGTTAAATCCAGAGATAGTCTTGAGGTAGCTGTGAGGAGAATCCACGAAGAAAGATAGACTATCTGACACAGTAGTCCTTGCATGTAGTAAGAAAATATATCTTTTAGTGTACATTGGACATAGACAAAATATGAATGCTAAAAATGAACTAGCAGACACAGCTGATGTTGGTTTAAACAGGTTCTCTGTTTATATTAAGGATTAGTGAATACAGCATTGAACATCTATAACTTTGACTAACTTTGTGGTACTATTCCACTTGCTCTGAAACATTTTTTTTGGTTATCATCACACACCAAGAGTCAACACCCTGAGAAGTCATTTTAATTTATGCACAGACGAAAATAAGGTGAAATGCTGTTTTCTTGTGCAACATCTGTTTGTTTTGGTCTTGTAAAGTCAGCTTGTCAGCATGCATATTTCCTATGCTAGAAACTGGCAGACACAAACCAGTTTAACATCAACACTGAATATTTTGTCACTTGGATGATACATATGTAATACAGATCAAATTAGTAGTGTTAATGTAAACAGACTAACATTTGGTTTTGGGAACTGTGATTGGCTTCTGAAAGTAATCCTCAGGTTTAACTAGTTTAACTAGTTGTTTGCCATACCGATCATTTTGTTTTTTATCTTTTGTATTTTCTGTCGTGAAGTTCTTGCTTAAATTTGCATTGACAAATACATGTAAGACTACAGACAAAAATGTTTCCTGTGGTATATTTACCTTAAACTGACTGACATCAGGCTACATGAATAAAGTCAGAGATGTTGCCTTGTACTTTACTTTATTGAGTAGCATTGTATTATTACTCCCTGGACACTTTTAGTATGCTTTCACTCATTCAAATTTCTCTTGAGGTTCGATCCACAGACAGCACTTTTAGTATTCTGTTGATAGTTCAGTAACAGAATACGAGATGGTATGGTTTCTACCTTCATTAATTCTACCTTCAATAAATGGAGGCTCAGACATTTCCTGCTAAGTAATGCCTCATCAAGAGTCTTTACAGGCTGGTTGTTGATAAGCATCGAAGCCTTCTGCATGAAATGTGACTATAATACTTAACAGAAAAACACAAGGAGATGCTGATGAATTTTCTAATAACACTACAAGATTTCTGTCCTCACAGTCTTCAACTTTCCTTCCCAGTGCACAGATTACTCCTTTTGACAGTTCTTAATTTCTGAGAAGAAGGTTTATAAAGGCATGTAGTCCATTTTGTAGTAAATGCAGTTTCTATTTATTTTATCTAAGCATGTAAAGAGGAGATAAGCATTCCTTTTTATAGAAAATGTAAGTTCCTGCTTTATTTAAGAAAAATTAAAGTAAAAGAACATGACTCTAGAAAGTTAAAGACAAAACCATTCTCATTTTTTTTAACTGTGGGCTGTATAAAGGTAATATTCTCTTACTCTACCATTAAACTTTCCACATACACATATCATTTGTGGCACCTTCTCCCTATAATTCCCCAAACGATTTTAGTACTATCATATAAGCACCTTCGTTTCTATTTGCCTATTCCTTTCTTCTCTCTAACATTTATCATCATTCCCAACAGCCTCTCTCCCTCCCATACTACTTTGCATGGTATCCACTCCTACTCAGACCCCTCCCCAACAGTACCACTGAATCAATCTTAAGCAAAATTCCCCCTTCCATTCATCCCCACCAGTGGGCGGTGCAGGAGTGCAGCGGTTAACATTGTCACTTCACAGCAAGAGGTTCTCCGGTTCGATTCTCAGCTGGGGTGCCTTCTGTGCAGAGTCTGCATGTCTTCCCTGCATTCATGTGGGTTTCCTCCCATATTCCAAAGACATGCATCTGGAGTGTTTCTCTACAGGCCTCTGCTGAAAATGGGCTCTGTCCTAGATGGACTTTCCCGGTCAACAAATGTTAAATCAATAAATCCCTGTGATCTTCTTTCATATATTAGCATTCAGATTAATATTTATCTCTCATGTCTTCCTCTATGATGTTTCTCAGTCAGCCTTCCCCTTATCTTTTTATACTGCTTACTCTACATCTACATGACTACATCTATGCACAATTAAATTAGTACTTTTTGCTTTGCTACCCTTCCTTACCCATACCTGTGCTACACTTTAACAGGTCCCTCACCACATAAATTAGTCCTCCAATGGTACCACACCTACAGTTTGAAGTATGTGATCCTAACTCTGTCCACTATAGATATTATACAAGTGTACTATTGTAGTATTTTTGATTTTATTTACAACATCTTGAAAACATGTATTTCCTTATCCTGGTATGCTTTGTAAATAATGTTTCTTGACTGATTTTCTTTTGAATTGTCAAACATATATTTCTACTGTGTTTTGGAGATTTTCTCAACAGGTCTCCACTGAAAATGGGCACTTCATTTCCCAGATGGACTTTCCCAGTATGCAAATGCAAATCAAACAATCAGTCAATCCACATTTATGACACTATTCCCTACACTTATAATCTTGAACACACACACTGCAAAATCATATATAAGCCTACAGACCAAACACAATCTATTCCACATTTCAGCTTCTACTTTTCCCAAATAAACCCTCCCTACTTCCTGCCTTAACTGCATCATCATCCCTTCTCTGTCGAAACTCTCTATTTCTCACATTTCAGAAACATGCTAGTCATACAATTCCTCATTCTAGTATTTCTTCTCTTAGAAATGCTGTAAGTCTAGTCAGCACCATCTTCCTTGACTTGTAGATAAATTTTTGTTCTTAGGACACACCGACTCTTCACTGCAATAGTTTCATAGATACATCTCAGAGTATATGCAGTGAAATGGAAAATGGTTTCACCATCTTCTTGCCTATAACTATTGGTGTCCCAGAAGGAGCTATACTACGCCCCATACTTTTCATCATGACCACTACACTGCAACAAAAATGCGACCCTAGTTCAACATGCTGATGACTCGACTTAATCTGCTCTGCCAAATCTCTTTCTAAAGATATTATGTAACCATCCCTCTTATCAACTGAAAAGGGCTAAATAATTGACAACTACTACTAAACTCTAAAAAAACACATCTGTATCAAAACAAGAGTATCCACTATCTCTGCTGCCAACAACACTATGATAATCCATACAAAATTAGTGAGTGTCATCATAGATGAGGTGTTGAAATTTGACCTACTTGCATCACATGTGGTTAAAAATCCTCACTGAAAACTAAGTACACTATACAAAGTAAAAAGCTGTCTCACTGACTTATCCATAAGACGTATAGCCTCTGCTTTCTTACTGCCATCTCTCTTGCATGCTACCCTAGTCTTCACCAAACTTCATGTCTCACAATTGTCTAGACTTAAACAATGTCATAATAAAATAGCCAAATCTGCAGTAAGCACACCACTGCCTAGCTCTTAGAGAATTAAATTGTTTAGATCTACCATATCACCCAGCTGTTTCTCAGCTAACTACAATGCACAGACTTCTCCATAAACCAGAAAACTCCCCTGCCCTTAACAACAAATCAAATCAATCAATCTGCTCTTGTACATCTCCAGGATAAATGTCAGTGTTATCTTCTGCTTGTTGTATCATCAAATAATTTGTCTTCATTCAGAATCCTGTGCCCACAAGTTGTCTTCACCAACACCTGAATAGTGACACTGCTGTCCTCCCCACCTCTATACTTCTAATATCAACCGTATTACAGCCATATATATAATTATCTACAAACACACTTTGTATTCCAGATCTTAACTGCAGTATTAACATCATCTGTCCTGCTTGTTTCCTTTCATCACCTCCATTTCTTTGAACTTCTAAGCACTAATCACATAATCTATTATCTTTCTGATAAACTAACTAATAAACACCATCACATACTCAATGTACAACATCTACTAAAGCATAAGTATCTATGCTGTAATAGTTATTGTTATTTCATATGAATGCAATTTAATCAACAAATGAATGTAAATGTGTTAATGTATATTACTTAATGTCCTTTCATATATATTACTTAACATCTTTTTAAAAACATTTCTAATGTGTTGGAGCTTTTCTCCCTATGCATCCTCTGAAAAGGGTTTTTTTGATTAAACTCAACTGGACAAGCATGTTAAACCAAAACTAAGTAAATAAGTAAAAATTGTTACACTGCAATAAAGTTGTGGAGATGGTGATTGATAAATGAACATGCAGAGTCACAGAAAGTAAGATAGGTGATGAATAGTTTGATTTTTGACTGAGATGCAGAACCAATAGAGCCAATGTTTGCAATGTGACAGATTGTTGAGAAAGTAGAGATGACAAAAAAGTCCAACTGGGCATTCCCAAACTTGAATAAAGCATATGGCAAAGATCCAGGTAAGCTAATATTAGGCAGCCCTTTGATGATTCAAAGTCCCAAAATCATAGGTAGAATTAGTGCAGGCCATGTATAAGGACCCAATGACACAAGTTCACAGAAGGGATCTCATTGGGAGTAGGTGTGCATCCGGGTTCAGCTCTGAGCCCATTGCTTTTCATAATGGTTATAGACTGCACTAGTAAACAGGTCTGTGAGGACAGATGAACAAAATAGTTGCATACAGATGACTTGGCATTACAGGCAGACTCTGAACAAGAACTCCAGTAAATGGTAAGGGAATTGAATGCAAAACTGAAGGTGCACGGGATGAAACTGAGTACAGATAAGACAGTTGTAATGGCAGGAAACAGAGGAAATTAGACAAAACTGAAAACTGAGACAGAATGGAAACTAGTGGAAGAGGTTAACAGCTTCAGGTATCTGGGAGGAATAATTGAGGAGAAAAGAAGTCTGAATGAGGAAATCAATGCTAGAATCAGAGCAGATGCAGCCAGCTGGTACAGAGTGTCGTGGTAGTCTGTGACAGAAGAATACCAAAAAGGCTGGAAAGAAAGGTGCAATAAACAGTGGTGTGACCAGTAGGTTACAGCAGCTGAGGAAGCTAGAGGTGATTGAGATGAAGTACCAGAGATGGGTGGTAGGAAGCACATTGTGGTATAGATGAAGAAATAAGAACATGAGAGCAGCAGCCCACATACCTCCAGTTGCAGAGAAGGTCAAAGAGAACAAGATTGTGGTGGTTCAAATACATATGCAGAAAAGCAGGAGTCAATCTGGTGAAGAAAATTTGGGTCAGACAGGAAGAATGCAAGAAAAAAATGAGGGCATCCAGAAAAAAAGATTGATGGATTGTGTGAAGGAAGACTTGCAACAGTCAGCTATGATTGTTGAAGAAGGTAGGAGAGTAGCATTGAATGGAGAGAGATAACAGCTGACTCTACATTCTGATGCAGTGTAGAAAATAGGAAAAGGAGGCTGATGATGATGATTTCATCACAAATGTATTGACTTCTTCAGAGCTTGACTTTCCAATCTCATCTTCATTTTATAAGACATCCAAAATCATGTGATGGATGAAATTACATATTTTTATAACTTTAAGGAGGTATTACATAATTTATATATGCACTTGATGAGGTCAGAAAAAAGAGTTTAAAAAATTAAAAGATAGAAACTATAACAATGTTAAATTGATAAAAATCAGTTAAAACTAATTATATAGGCAGATTCAATAAACCCTACATCATAGGAAGTTAATAGGCTATTGGCCCTGAGGCCCTTAAAAGCCTAGCCAAGAATTTAGCCCTTGTTCCAAAAAGTCAACACTCTATGACACTGTCCAGCAGGAACACAGGTGGAATCTCAGTAGTGTATTTTCTGTTCCCCATCCAGTTATCCAGGTTGCGCTTAAAAAGGGTTAATGAGGTACTCTGCTTGACATGAAGAGGGAGTCTATTCCAGAAAAGGGGGAGTCTCTGGGACACAAATCTGTCCCACCAATGAGTCCTATTGATGTCACAGACCAGGTTGAGGTCGTGCGTGTGGGTTACTCGAGTGGAGCTTCATTTGTGAATATGCAGCAGTCCCATCAAGGTGGGGTCTGAGATTACTTTGTATGCCAGGCAGAGGTCACCTCTGAGAAGTCTGTAGGAAACTGAGTAGAGGGACAGGGCCATTAGCCTATCTGTGTAGGGTAGATATTTGAGGCCCTGGATTCTCCTGGTGAGGAACCTCTTTGGTCTCTCCAGCTACTGCATGTGCTTTGTGAGGTACATGCCAAAAGGGGCATTGTACTCAATAATGGGTCTTATAAGGGAAGAATACAGAGATGTTATGACCACCTTGTCTTTGGATGAGATACCATTACTAATGAGGTGGGTCATGTAGAAAGATTTCTGTACAACTGAGGCAATATGGTGGTCAAAAGTCAGTTTTGTATCAACTTGGGTGCCCAAGTCCCTCATGACTGATTGTGTGCTTAGTGCCTTATTATTGATGTGATAATTTATGGGGACATCACTCTCCCTAAAGGGGATGATGATGATGCATTTTTTGGCAATCAGTTTGAGGCCATGTTTCAGGCACCAGTCATTTGTTTGGATGAGACCCTCTTAGAGGATGTCGACATCATTAGGGGAATTGATGACAGCATCCAGCTTGCAGTCATCTGCAAACTTCATCAGCCATAGCCTACTGGTTTTGGGCTGCACCTCATAAAAGTATATCTCAAACAGCACAGGCCCCAAGACTGATCCCTGGGAGTACGCCGCTCATTAGAGGTCTACTGCTTGAAGTGGCTTCCCCTATTTTGACTGGGTGGGTTCTATTTGTGTGCCAGTTTGCTAACCGTCTGGTAACATATGGATTGATGCCTAATTGAGAGAGTTTATCTATTATACCTGAGTGGGGAATAACATTGAAGGCTTTGGCCAGGTGAAGGTAGGTGGTATGCACCATCTTTCCCTTGTCCATGGGTCTGGTGAGTGTCTCAAAGAAGTCGACCAAATTTAACAGGCATGACCTCCCCTTGATGAAACTCAGCTGTGTGGGATTGAGTGTCTGGAGGTTGCCAATGACCTTGTTAATGAGGTCCACAATAATCCACTCCATGGCCTTGCAGATCAGGCTAGTTAGACTGATGGGTCTATAATTTCCTTACTCGGTGGATGCTCCACCTTTGTGCAAAGTGATGACAGTGGTTGTTCTTCACTCAGCTGGGAAGAAGTTGGTACTCAGCCTTTGGCTGAATTGGGTGCCTAATGGTGCTGCAAGTTCCTGCCTGAGTTCATGTAGGATGCAGCCTGGGATGTTATCAGGTCCCATAGAGGGCAGCTTTTACAGTGCACTGATGACTTGCTTATTAGAGATAATTGGAGGGGGCAGGTACTGGGGATGTCCTGTTTTACTGATTGGTGGGACTGAGGGGAGAAATGTTCACTGAACTTGTCTGCCTGTAGTTTGGTTATATCTACAGGGTTTGTGTATGTGGTGTCCTTGACCATCAGTTCTGAGCAAATCTGTGTGCTTCCCTTAAGGTTGCATACATATGTGAAGAAGGCTTTATGACTGTCTTTTAGTTGATGTGGCCAGTTTGGACTCGAAGTTTGCTTTGGAGGATTTCATTAGTGCTCTTATTTGCTTGTTCAGGCTTAGGAGAGATGGCTTTCAATTAGTCACCTACTCCTTCTTGGTCCTGGACAGCATTTTTTTTCCTTTTATTATAGAGTTTGCTTATTGCAGATGTCCAACAGACAGGTTTACTCTTCCTTGAGGAGGAGGATTTTGTGCTGTTGTGTATTCCTGATTCCATGCAGCTATATAAATGCTTGTATAGCACTTTGGTGTAGGTTTGGACATACGTGCCAATTCCTATGGAGGGGGAGGGAGCTGTGAAGCTGTCAATGTCTTCCCTCAGGAGGTTATAATCAGCTTTGGAGAAGCTTTTTGTTTGACAATAGCCCGGTGTGGGGGGGGGGGGGGTTGAGGAAGATGGTGACTTCAAAAGTGACTCCTTTGTGGTCAGAGCTTATCAGGGATGATGACACTGTAGGGATGCTGCAGTGGCTACTCATGTTGGTTAATACCAAGTCCAACATATTTTCACCTCTTGTGGGGGTGTCGACCAATTGGTTCAAGACATTTGCATTGATGAAATCAAGAAATGTCTGGGCATTTTTGTTTTGGCATAAGTATTTCTTTCAATCTGTGATTGGATAATTAAAGTCACCAAGGATCAGGGTAAAGGGTTGAATCTTGATAGATTTAAAGAGGTCCAGATAGGTGAAGTGGGCATCTTAAGTCAACGTTGGAGGCCTATAGCTAGCTATGATTTGAATAGGGGTCTTGTCAATTGTTAACTGCACCTGGAGTGTTTCCTGTGCATCATACTGTTTGACCAGACTGGAGCTGTGTATGTCTTTTATATATATTGCAACTCCACCTCTTTTAGCTTTGCTTCCCATGGTTTGGGGTCTGAATGCATGATAGGATGAGTAACCTGGTGTGGTTGGGATGCTCTTCACAATTTTGAACCAGGTTTCTGTGACTGCACAAATATCAGCATCTTCCAGGGTTAAGAATGCTTGCAATGAGTGCAGTGTCATGTTTAGACTCCTAGCGATTAGCAGCATGACCTTTAATTTAAGTTTTGACGAAATTTTCATGTTGATAGTTTTGATACATGGTCTGCTAACACTGTGTGTGCATTGCTGCACAATGTTTCATAGTCAGTAAGCGGCTTTACACGGTATGTAGAGCCGTGCAACCGTGGTAAACACTGTGGCATTCTAATTACAGCATAAGCAGCTGAATTGTATGCTAATCAACCAATCCAAGATGGAGAAGCTATTCAACAAGCTATAAAGCACTGGGTAGACTCAGTGCTGGTTTTCTCTGCGAATTCCAAAACCTACTGGAATACAGCCATGGAAAGGAGTCTATACAGAAAGAATGTTAGGGGCTGATGTTGCTTTAATTCATGTGTATGTGCAACAGGCTGAAGTCTATGCTGCTGCTGCTGCTAATAGATCTCAGCCAAAAAGGAGAAGAGTTTTTAGACCCCATTTAACGTATCACAAACTGCATGAGGTGGAAATTGTAGACCACTACAGCATGGATAGAGACACACTACAGGAACTCTATATTCTGACCATCAACTTAGTGCCACTAATTAAACACACAAAAGAACAAAATATATTCCAAAACAACCAAGTCGATGAACAAAAGTAACAGCCAGACTGTAGTGAATAGATCCGTTTAATGAATTCTGGTACCTCGGCCTTCGCCTTCTCATGGAATAAATTTAATGCAAAATACAGTCACTTATAAATCATCCAAACACTTACATAATTAATTTACTTCAATAAATCAATTAAATAAATAATTAATTTCTTAAAGCCACAAATGCTTCCTAACCCATAAAAACTTTTCTTAAACCACATACATTATTAAACATATATTAAATGAAATATTTCTTAAATGAAATACTTGTGTTGCACATATTATGATTTTATGATTTTATATTTCTAAATTCATCCCAACTCAGTGCCCTCAACTCAGATCCAGGGCAAACTGCAGGGAATCAATACGAGTGGAGAGAAAGGCATGTGTAATAGTTAGAATTTCAGTTACAGGAACCTTTCAGAGACCAGCAGGGGGCATGCTGGAGGTGTCACAGGGATCAGCATCCAGGATACTCTCTCAGTTATTGAATGCTATGGTCCAACATGCCAGTGACCACATATATTATGCCTGTACTTCTGAGAACAGGGCCACAAATATGTAGGAGTTCTACCCTGCAGCACACTACCCTGCAATACTGGGTGCCATAGATTGCACACATATATAGAAATTAAGGCACCACCCAGTGAACAGGGAAGGCTTAACATAAATAGAAAGGGCTTCTAGTCTATTAACTGCTAAGTCATGTGTAATACTAAGGGAATCATCTTGAATGTGTGTGCTGGCAATCCAGGCATTTACCACGACTGACATATCAGGCACACCTCCCAACCGTATCATATGTTCACTAGGGGTGATATCCCACAGCGTTATTTTCTAGGAGATGCAAGTTATACACTGGAACTGTGGCTGATGACACCCGTCTGAAATGCACACACACTCACTGGAGAATGCCATAATGAGGCATACATGCAAACCAGAAATATCATAGAGCATGTGTTTGAGCTGCTGAAGTTGCGGTTCCAGTGCCTAGATACATCTTGGGTAGCCATACATTACAACCCATTTACATGCACTAAAATATTCACAGTGTGTGCCATGCTTCACAACATCATCCTGAGTAAACAGCTTTAGCAGGATCAACAAGGGGAAGGGCCACCACCAATGACAAGGTCACCACAGCCACACGCAGGTGAGGATTCAGAAGGGGAACCAGCAGCTACTGTGGGTATAGGCAGATATAGGTGTGCTTGAAGTATCCTTGCATTGGCTAAGATGCAATGTATAGCACACTCACCACCTAAGGGGCTAAAACCTTCATCCTATGCACATACATATAGTAATTTTGATGCCAGGCGGTGCTCACAACCTTTACCTACCCAAGTAATGGCTGCACACTCCTAGCATCAGACAGAGTTAACCCTGAACTAAAACTGTTGCAACTGCTGAATTTAGAAGGTGAGTGCTGAAGTTGGAGTGTATTGTGTAATAATATGAATGAATGGCATATCCTTGTATGTTGTTACTTGGTAATGTAAGCAAGTAAAAGGTGGGTGATTTGTACATCAATGAGTTTAATATGTGACAACAGAGACTTTTGTGAATACATGTGTCCTGTCTCAAGTAGTCGGCCTCAGGCATCAAAGATTCACACATTCATACCACTCAAAAGTACTGATGGTCACCGAAAATCCTCAGTTTGGCCTCATACTTTTTTAGTGAAAAATCATGAAAGAGAGAAGTTAAAAATTAATGAGACACATTTCTGTTTCAGACTTCACAACCCTCAGCAGATTGTTAAAAATACTGATGCAAAAAATATTTTGATTCTATCAACTGTCTAACTTTCTAGGACCAAAATATGTCAAAAGTACAATTAGCCGAACAACATCACAAATGCAGATATGCTAAGCACTAAGTCAGCTATGCACCCTGAGCATTAAACACAAATGTTATGCATCCCTAAATCCAAAAGATAGAAAACAAGGATATGGCACTGTTATTATCATTTGCACAGGGTGTTGTGGGGGGTACAGTAATCTTAGGCTGACAAAAAAGGTCAGTGAGTGCATGTGAGTAAGAAAAACATGCAGGCAGACATTCAGATATAGTAATACATGGCCAGTGAGACAAAAATAACTTTAAGCTTTACAGCTGAGCTATGTAACTGCTGTGTGTGTGTATTGGCCCTCCAGGTGAAATTGGTATGTAATTGTCTGCAGGAACACTGCCAAGCTTTGTGCTAGCTCTACATCTTCGTATGTTGGACAGGTGTGAAGCCATGCATGATAGAGGTTGCAGTTCATCTTTGTCATACCTGACCACAAGAATTGGCTCTGCCAGAACTTACACTGGCATGTCCATGCCCACAGCCAGATGCACTGCTGCTACATGAATGGGACTGATGTCTGCTGGATGAGCTCCCTTCACAATGACCAGCAGGACCACAACCCCATGGCCTGCCATGTCTGGGTGTGGACACCTGAACCACTGCCAGAGCAGTGGAAGTAGTGCCACTATGGGAGCATGATCAGGCATGGTCATGTCGGCTAACATCAGATGATATGGCTGACCTCCTCCCCATGTAGATGCCACCACTCTCCCAGCACATGTTCTATCACAGACACTGCCTGTTCCAATGTGTTATTCATCCAATTCATTAAATCACAAAACACAGTGGAGACAGTCACACGTGTCAGCCTGTGCCACATCTGTAGCTTTAAGCATTTCTCTAGAGGACCTATTGGAACATGCCTGCTCCTCCATGATTGCCCTAAACATACGTCGAGTGCCACAGGAAGACATAGCTGTATCAGCTGGAGGATGGACAGCAGGCATCCTCCAAGCACCCCTAACAATCCACTGGCATGACACTTTCCTCACACTTTGGCTATGGTCAGAGTAAACAGGCACTGAAAATACAGTAACCACACTTCCCTGATCAAGTGTCTCACCCTCCACTAGTCCAATATCTGAGTACTCACTGGAATGGGTTGGCGTAGGCCTACTGGCTATGTCCAATGGAATTACAGGGGATGGCTGAATGTCAACCTCAGTGTCAGAGTCAACCTGTGCAGCCACCCCCCCCCCCAGCTGTGCTTCTGTTTGCCCACCATCATTATCACAGTCTGTTGATACTCTGACATCAGGTGGCAAGAGTTCTACACTTCTACTGTTAGGAACATCTGTGATAATAAGCAACAAACACAGGAAAGAAATGAATACCTACATTACTATAGTACAATATATGCTAACAAACTAACAATGGTATCACTACTACAGGCAGTACAACAATAGACACAACAGTCCTGACACCCACATCACACATATGGATAAAATAAATATCTCTTTAAACTGCTTATCAGTACTGACATAAAAATGCTTGGTTTACCATATGCAGATGATACTATTCTTCTTATGGATGATGGTCCTGGAAGAAGTTAAACAAAAGGTAAGGGCACCATCAGCCATTATTAACAGTAACACAGGGGGCTAAAACTTTTTCCCCTTTATATGTCCATTAATGATACTTTTAAAAAGAACTTGGATGACATGTCCACCCTAAACCCATGTGTAATCAATCAGAATGTGTTGTTAACTGTATCAATCTACAACTATCCCCTCCCAAACAAATTTAATGTTAAAACTTAAGTATGGCTGTCAATGTTTTACTATACAAGAAGTACTTAACAATTAAGATAGGTAAGCCTACATGGAAGCTCCTCCTGGGACATAATTCTGCTCCCTGAACCAGTAGCAACAACATCAATGACATTCTGTTGTGCACTTTCTAGTGAACTGTCTGGATCCCTGACAGTGGATAGGAACTCTTCATTTGCTGTTAGAGGTGGCTCTGTAGCAGGCCCCCCAGTACTCATCCATTCATGGGTCACTGCAGCTGCTCTTCTCCGTGCTGATGGAATCATGTCAGTGGCCCTATGGCACATCTGATCATATGTCCTGCCCTGGCCACCTACTGCATTCACATCAGCAACTATCTGCTGCCAAATTTGCATTCTGCCTGACATACCTCCACATCCCTTTTCAGGCAGAAAGGCACCATGATGCCTAAATGCTTGCAGACTGACTTCATTTTCAGCATTACTGAAGGGGCTTTTTTTGGGGATCGGGATGCCTGGATGCCATAGTCTTAGGTGACATAAAACACAAAAGAAGGCTAATACACATAAGTATCACATAAATAAAAGTCCTGTTTTGATATAACACATAAATGGTAGCATTTCAGTATTACTCACTGGAGAAAAATAAAAAGGTCAAGATATTCAAATATAAAAAAAGAATTGTATGGTTGTAACATATTATAGTCACACACAAAGCAAGACTGGATACAAAACAAGAATAGTAACAATAGCAAAAATCTTGTTTGTGGCAAAACAGTAATGCAGCTTTGCTCACCCAC
>NC_056725.1:258830243-258867743 GCF_019279795.1 Protopterus annectens
TTCCACCACCATGTCTCCTTGTCGTCCTTCCTCTGTCCCGATGTGATACCAAGCACCTTTCTAGCCAGCTCCCTTACTAGCTCTGCTGTAGTTACCCAGCTATTTGGTAATTCTTCACTGGCACCCAGTGCCTGTCTTAACTCATTCCTGAATTCCACCTCACAATTACCCTTTTTTAGTTTTCACCATTTGATCCTTGGTGCTGCCCTCACACTCCTCCTCCTCTTCTTAATCACCAACGTCATCCTGCAAACCACCATCCTATGCTGCCTAACTACACTTTCTCCGGTCATCACTTTACAGTCTCCAATCTCCTTCAGACTGGCCCTCCTACATAAGATATAATCCACCTGTGTGCATCTTCCTCCACTCTTGTATGTCACCTTATGCTCCTCCCTCTTGTTAAAATACATATTCACCACAGCCATGTCCATCCATTTCGCAAAATCCACTACCATCTGTCCTTCTACATTCCTTTGTTTAACACCATACCTACCCATCACTTCTTCATCCTTTCTGTTCCCTTCACCAACATGCCCATTGAAATCTGCTCCAATCACCACTCTCTTACCTTTGGGTACAGTCATCACCAATTCATCCAATTCACTCCAAAATTTTTCTTTCTCATCCATTGCACACCCAGCTTGTGGAGCATATGCACCAACAACATTCATCATTACACCATCAGTTTCTAGCTTCATAAACATCACTCTATCCGACACTCTTTTCACATCCAAAACACTCTTAGCATACTGTTCCTTCAGAATAACTCCTATGCTATTTCTCCTCCCATCCACACCATGATAAAACAATTTGAACCCACCTCCGATACACTTAGCCTTACTCCCCTTCCATCTGGTCTCTTGCACACACAATATACCAACCTTCCTTCTGTCCATCATATCAGCTAGCTCTCCCCCTATACCAGTCATACTGCCAACATTCAAAGTTCCGACCCTCACTACCACAGTCCTAGCCTTTCTCCTCTCTTCCTGCCTTCGGCCATGCCTTCCGCCTCTTCTCCTCCTTCGGCCAGATTCAGGGCCGTGAGCATGGTGAAGATGCAAATGATGTGTGAACTCATTAGAATTACTGAATCCCAAATATTTGGCTCTGTGTAGCAGGTACTTCCTCAGTGTTTGCTGCTAATGTATTGCAACTATGAATGATTGCTGGTAGGGAGTAAGAAAACACAGCAGCAATTCAGACCCCCCCCTACCTCCAGTGGATATGCTGCCCAGGTTAGACTTACAAAGTGTAAAAATAATTGTATCAAGGTATTAAATGTAAGTAAGTAACACACATTTCACAGTTTCTGTTCAGTAACATCCAACCTCCCCTTCATTTGTTGACAATTGTATATTATTGACATTTAATATCCTCACACATTTTAAGGACAATGATACAGAATGCGTTACAGACTGCATGTGCCAGATTACTAGTCAGATAAGACAAGAATGGGCAACAAAAACAGGAAATAAGACAGAAGCTGCATTTATGCAAGCAGCAGTCAGAAATGGTTGTGTGATCACTCAGTGCACTACATATTCAATTAATACATGTGCAAACAACTATGATATGTTTTGTTAGTACTGTGGATGATGTTGCAGTTGGTTATATGCACAGTGATTTTAGTTCTCTGCTGAAAAGCTGTTTGTGTGGCAAAGAAGGATAGGGCACACTTATTGTGTTTTGAAGGTCCATTGGAGTGGGAGTTCAAATCCAGGCTTGTGTAAAAATATTTCATGTGTACTAACATAAATTTTGTAGTGTTGTTTATTTAATAGATTTATTTTTTTCATTTCATCTACTTTTCCCTTTTTTGTGTTTTTCTTCTTTTTTAAATGCCATTGTTTGTGTGGTGAGTGGCTTAACACAAACAAGGAAAATGGAGAAACACAAGGAATATCAGGTTTTGCTGTGCTTATCTTGTGGGCTTGACACTTAGCAGTGTGCAAACCTCGACTAGTGGCCCACACAGAAAGCAGGTCAGGCACCTGCAGACAGAGCATAGACAGTGCAAAGAACAAAAAGGATGCATTGTTACAGTTGTAGTTTTCCATCACGCAACCCCACTAAACAAAGTTGTGTGTCATGTAGCAAGCTTCACCAACAACTTCAGCCATCAAACACCTGCCAACAAGATGCAGACAGTCAACAATTTAAAATGGATGCATTTTATTAATGTTGTTGGACACCACACAAACACACTAAGCAGTGTTGTATGGCAGATACACAGAACTGAAGAATGAATAGGGAATTATGCAGCTGTTATATAACCATTTCTGTGGCAGCAAATGTAATTGTATGGCTGTAATATAGATAGTTCTGAGTTCTCATGTAAGAAGTGCAACATATTTTTACTGTTGCGACAGTCCAGTTTATAGTACTGAATAGTAAAATATACAAGTGTTATTTGAATATTCCTGTGGTAACAGGTGTAAGCATAGGTCTGTCATACAAATGGGCTTGGGTTTTAGTACAGGAAACTCCAGACATTTTTACTGTTGTTCCATTTCACATTATATTAAATATCACTTATAATACTTTATTCATAATTATAAATTGTGGAACTTTTATGAATTATATGTATCAGGGATATGACACCTTTACTGTGTTTTGAAGGTTCAGATGTATGACTGAAAGTATACTGTCTCCTATGTTTCTGTAAGTATAATTCTGCAATCTGGACTTGGATGGCCTTCACACTTAAATAAGTCACATACACAAATGAATCTATATAGAAGGACCTTGTCAGCTCACACACATACATGGTTAACACCTCAAACTGTTATCTGTATTTATGAATGATTCATGTCTATGTCTGAAAAGCACTTCTGCGGCAATGATGGAAAATCACCACTGTGGAAGAAAATGTTTTGTCCATTACGCATAGGTTTGAATCCCACACTGTAGACATCAATTTTATCAGTGTAGAAAGCAATACTAAAAATGTGTCAGGTCATGACAGTTATGCCCCCAGAGCATGTCTGCAAAGTTAAATCACCTAAAAGTTATAGAAGCAGACACCCATCAAACTAATGTCAAGTGTCAAATTAACCTTCCAATTTCAAAAATTGCCTTCCTCCCTGTTGACACTGTTGCTGTCCGCTTAACATCTCACAAGCGTAGTTGGCATCATTTCTCAGGTTTGTGCACTACCAGTAAACACAATAACAGGAACTATTATGAAATCATCATTTGCCATTGCTCTACTTTTGGGATTAGACATGTCTTTTGTTAGAGAGGAAAGTTTCCAATTTAGGGCACAAAGTTGGGGTGTTCAGGAGTCCAGAATATTTATTGGACTCCTGGTAAAGTACCTAGTCCAGAATACTTATTGAACTCCCGACAAAATGCCACAGCCAAAAGCTTCTGTGAGGAAGAGGACTATTCTGGCTGCCAGTATAAGTCTGAGGCTTTCAATAGTCTGGCCAAGGCTGTATCTAGTATGACTGGTATCCCATGCACTGGAGAATAGTGTAGGCACTATTTGAATGACCTAAAAAGGCAGAAGAGGGATATGCTCAACCAGTGGTTGCATGAATTTCTGATTAGTGACATCCCACAGTTGTGTAAGCATGCTAATAAAGAGAATTTATAATACACAAAAAGCTAAATATAGGCAAGACTGGTATGTACAATGCTCTTCTGTTGTTTTCTTGTCCTTTCACAGCTATTCCTGAAATTGAGTTGAATCATCAGGCTGATCATTTAGAGAGACTGTGGGATGCAAGTGGTATGTATGCAGCCAACAGAAGTATTACTGCAGCTTTAAAAGTTAAAGAAAGATTTTTTTTTGTTTTCTAAACAGTAGTAGCAAAGTGAGCATGCATATCTTAACTGTAAAAACAAGTATGCATGCATAAGTCTGTAGCACAAACCAACTTTAGGAGTCAAGTATCAGACTATAGTTAGAGGTTGTGAGTTCAAATACCACAAGTAAAACTATAATGATACTACATTAATTAAACTCTATACAATGGCATAAAGGCCCTGCTGTTAACTGTAAATTGTATAATTGGACCAGGCATATATGCCATATATGCACATAGCAAGGATACTTTGAGCAATCTGTAATTATAGTTTGTAGTTGTTACGACATATACTTAAATATAATACACAAGTTAAACATGGTGGCACTAATTTTATCTCCCTTTTTTCTCGTCCTCTCACCCCAACCCTTATTTCTATTTTTATTTTCTATTATGTGTCATCAAAATGTCTCCATATCATCCATCTGTAACAAATTGCTAAATGCTTCACAGTACAGCAAGGTAGGCCATCCCCAGTGGTTCAGCCTGCCCCCACTCCACTGGCTCCAGCACCAACACACAGAACATCTGGGACACATCCTAACAGTTCTGCCTCTGCTGCCCCTGCATTACCTTGCCCTCAAGTAGCACTAAAACTGGCAGCTGGTGGTGTTGTAACCTGTGGGAGTACTGGTGAGGTGGAGATTTCATCACCCGCCAGGAGATGCCAGAGTTGGTGTGTAGGGCCATGCAATGCATCATTGGTGTACACCTACACCAGATGGAGACGTTACTGTCCATCATAGTTTGTAGGAAGAGAAGATGACGAGCGCTCCAGCAGCCAGCAAAGTAAGGGATCAGTGATGACAGTCTTGTGGATGAGGACTAGATTCTCACTGTCCCCATGTTTGATGGGCATGAGCTTGTGTTGTCCCCTCATTCACACTAATCATGGTGTCCCCCAACCTTTTGTATCCCTCACTGTCCCTGCATCTTGTTTTGTTTGTCCTGTTTGTTTGCATTGGTTTCCTCATCTATCCAACTTTCATGACCCAGAAATACCAAAATCCCTTACCCAACATTCCTCTGTTACAGAAGTAAAAGAAAATGGACACCTGTCCCACAAACAAAATATTGTCCCATACATAGCTCTCCATTTCATACATGTCTTCTTGACACACTTGCTTTGGTCTACAACATGATTATGTTGTTGTCACCCCTCTTTGAAGAGGTGACAGTCCAAATTCAGCTAATATTTTGTACATATCGTCATTTTACACTACTGAAGAAATGGATAGCTATGGTCCTTTCATACCTCCCTTATGCAAGTTCCTATATTTCTTTCCCTCTGTTCTTCCCCCTGGTTGTAGCCCATTTCAAAACTTTCCTATCTACCCCATGTTAACACCTATAATCTGGTCAAAAAAATAGAATCATACACAACACATATAAGTGCCAAAAAACAATGTATTCCTTCACTTTTTTGCCTGTATATTTGTGTGGAGTTTGGCATCATGCACCAATGCCAAGTGACAGTGAGCGGCTCTTCTGTGGTGTGGTTATCTCTATGCAATACCACTTAAACAAGCTGCACTGTGTCAAAATGCACTAACACATGGTAAAGATAGAATAAAGTGAAATTTTATTGCAGTATCAATGAAAAGTATTTAAAAGTGTTATATACACCTGGATTTGAGCCCTCTATCACGTGGGCTGAAAAGGAAATGTGTCAATGCATTTAAACCTACTGCCACAGAGTCTGCTAAGTAGCAGGTGTGTTTCATACACTCAGTACTGAGCCTCATTATTTTAGCAATGAGCCCACATTTGCACAATGCTTAACTACACGCAAACACAGAAAGCAGTAGAAATGTGTATCTTGAATGGGCAAACACTTTGCCAGCCATTGCACAATCCTGCTGATCACCATTGTGCTATGCAAAGTAAATAATAGCATGTATTACTTTTGTTTACTGTCCATTTAGTCTTCATGCCACAAAACTACACATGTAAACATAAAAAATGAAGGTCCTATCTAAGAATATGTTGTATATTTACAATGCAGCCATGTATTACCTCCCCACCATGCACTGCAACCTTGATCTCTCAGTACTTGTTCACAAATATATCAACCACGCTACATAAATTAATAAGAAATGTTATGTGATATACCATGCACATCTTTAGAACGGCAATACATATTCAGATTTTCAAACATTTGTAGTAATGTGTAAACCTGGTTGCATATAGTTTGTAAAGCTGTCTCTTAAAGTATACCTGCACATTGGAACACAATCATAACATAATACACATTGCACACTCATCAGTCTGATAACATGCAGAACTTCAAATACCTTGACAGCTGAACATACCTACATATTCATTTCATGCAGGCCTCCCAGCATCTTCACGCCATCCAGGGCTGATTTCATCCACCATGAGTTTTCCTGCAGCCTTGTAAAAGCCAGACTTGTGTTGTAGCACTTGCAAAGACTATTGTGTTTGCCAGTCTATGTACATAGATAGGTAGGGGTTCTGGTCTCACTCCAGTCAACTGGGAGGTGTGTGTGTGTGTGTGTGTGTGTGTGTGTGTGTGTGTGTGTGTGTGTGTGTGTGTGTGTGTGTGTGTGTGTGTGTGTGTGTGTGTCTAGTCAGCAGATTATAAGTGTGTATCCTGCAGTTATCACTCGAATCCCATGGATTGTCAATATTTTGACACTTGCACATGCCTACACATCCATTTCATGCTGATTTCCCAACATCTTCATTCCAACACCCACTGCCAATGTCATCCAGTATAAATGTCCTGCAGCCTTGTAAAACTCAGACTTGTGCTGTGTCACTTACATAAAGTATTGTGTTCTCCAGTCTCTGCATTTAGAGAGAGAACATTTTACTCCAGCATGTGGGCCACTGCTGTTAGAATTTTCTCCTCACCAGACACTGCTGATGTCATCAACTATAGCTGATTTGCAGATGTCCAGCATTCATATCAGGGCAGGGCCAGAGACTGGCCTGTAGGCCAGGCACAAATCAACTTATCCTATATGATACAGACTACAGTGACAGGGCTTTCAGTCTATCCACATACTTCATAGCATGGTTTGTAGGGCCTCCATTTTCTTGGTAAGAAATCATGGACCTTTCCATGTGGACACTAGTAATATATTGACTGTCTGCAACAGACATGTGTGAGTTAATTATAAATCCATGTCTTTCACATATGTTAGATGACCTGACAGAGGTCATTGAGGACAGGAATGATGAGAACACTATCATCCTGTGCATCTGATACAAATTCATACGAGGTGTTCAATCAACACTGTTAGATGTGGCTATAAACACCTATATCACCAAGTGGGTAGACCACTGGATCACATATGTGGCATCCAAATATGTCAAAATGTGTGAAGTAATGTATATCTCTGGTCCAATGATCAGGTCAGAACATTGGGGCTGTCTGCTAGGTCATTTCCTGTCCATTATTTAAGTCACAGACATTAAGAATGACATACACATCCTATGTCCAAATATCTGTCTGGATGACTACAGATCATAAGCAATTATTGACTTCAACTGTGATATTAGTATAATACAGACAATATCAACACACATCAAAGATAGCTGCTAGAACCATGACAACACATTACATGAAACAAAAACATGTGGGAATTTGTTACATTATGAAAAAATGCACAAAGCAAGGATAATGTAAACATCACACCCTATAAACAGACCAATTGGTATGTGACCTGTATCCTGGGGTAGATGGTATGTGGAATGGCCACCAGCATGTGGCCACAGTGGTGAATACTCCCTTGTATGTAGTACACTACTGAGTATGTGCAGGACATCCACATCAAAAACCAGAATACTTCCATAGTTTACAGCCTTCATCACACCAATAACTGAGTACAATGCACCTTTCTTCATGTAGCTCCATATACATCTTCCAGTGATGTATAACTGAATTGTACCATCTTTGCTACAGTAAACTGTCACACATCTTATTGGCCATACCTAGGTATTCTTTTTGTTGCATAAACATTATTTTATGATGGTGTGAATACCCATCAAAGTGTTAAACCAGATGCATGTGTGATACCTGTTCCAGTGATGCACACAGTACATACATAGCTGTTTGACAACATTGATGGCATGTGTAACATTTGTGACAGTGTAGATTGTGCCATATATATGTCATGCACGCCAGTCAGCTAGCCTGTAGTGATCATAATGTCACATACAGGTATAGCAGTGTCCCTCCTAACACCTCCAGCAGATGTTACAGTGTCAGTACGGTGTGCTTGATTACCCTCATAGATTGCTAACATATCAGAATAGCTGTACAAGTGTGTTCAAGCAGAACCATCTATGACCACTCTGAATCACATATGCTGTGTCAGAGGCATGTGATTTATCGTGGTAGTATTCTGATGTTGTCCATAATTGTGCACACTTCTTTTACTGCTTTCCATGATCCTGTAACTGCGTCCTACTTGTTGGACACCTCTGCTGACATTACACTCATATTCAGTCAAATCAGTTTGCACAGCTTCACAACATGCACCCAACCTCAGTTTTATATAACATCCCTGATAAGATGTACTCTACACTGTTCCTGTCAGGATACTTATCTCATAAATACATCTTCTCCATTGTTATGTCACCTTGTCTGACAGTCACATAACATACATTTTCACTGCACAGTCCGTACTTTACCATTTTGATATGTGCTTAATGTTCCTGCTGCAACTGTCTTCCATTTACATGTTCTCATCCATTATACATTATGATGTTTCACCTATCCTGTTTCCCTGTGTTTGGTCCTATAATGAATCTTTGTGTCTCTATTCAATAGTCACACTTCCCCTTACTGTTTATTTTAAATAGCAGTCCATTTGCCCTTACAGATCATTATCACAACTTGTACAAAATGCCTGGAATGGGATTCCACAATACTCTGCACTATATACATTGTCCTGTACTGTTTTTGGACCATATATAATACTATATGATAAACCCTGGTAGTCAATGTGGCATTCCATGCAATCCTTCTAACCTAGTTTGCTCTACTGTAAGCAAGTTTGTTATTAAATCTTACTTTACAGTGTTTCCTGGCTGGCAACATTGTTGTCAGCCACAAAACTGCTCTTGTTTATGTTTAAACATGGTTTGTGGCATGAATATGTAATCTCTGCTGTTGCTCACAGTGCAAACACTTAAACTCCATGTAGGCTTCAAGGGAAGCCTACACTGAGTTTATTGAATCCCACTGAGTTTCTTTCTGAATGTGCTTTTAATGTACATTTGATGTTAAGAAATTAATTTAATGTTGGAAGGCAGGGTAAGTTTACAGCTATAGTATTACTATGATTGAAAACATCTGCCATAGTTTGTTCAAAAAGGTATTAACCTTTATTCCTGGTAATCGAATGAAAGGGGAAATATGATAATAGATTTTAAAATGTGCACTAGAAAGTTAATCTTTAAAATGGTATTCAATGCCAAAAATGAGATTCCTGATCTTTTTGAAGATATGAGCTGGAAGATTACTTATAAGTCACCAGTGGATCTAGTTTAGCGAGCTTTTGAGAAGCTCTGTGAGAAAGTACTTAAACAAAAAAACAAACAAGAAATACTTAAGTTAACTCAAGCAGAAAACAATCGGCAGGATTCACGATGGCTTGCACGGAGTCTAAGAGTAGTGTAAGACTCCATGCAGCCATCACGATCGAGGAACAGCCTGAATGTGCGTGGTAAGAGAGCACCTAAAACGGCTCTTACACGGGCAGGGCGTGGATATGCTAATTACCTCACTTGCAGCCGAAAGGCATGCAAATGAGGTAATTTTGCGATCCAGGAAGCAGAAACCTGCCCGTGTAAGAGCCGTGTTATCTGCAGAAATGTACTCAGTTGATAACTGAGTACCGTTCTGCAAATAACACAATGGAGCCTTGTCAGCTCCAAATAAAGGTTGCAAATGTCCCAGGCAGCATGCCAATGGACAAATATGTGGCCACTTGCAACGTACCCTGATGCAAACATAAAATAATTTATTTTTTTTTCGGCGATCAAACGTAGCGCAGCACTGTGCAAATGGGCTGCGCTATAAAAAACAGAAAAATAAAAATATTAAACCCACAAATGTGGGTTTATGCAAAGCATGAGTTTACAATGGAAGGGAATAGCAGGCTAAAACAACATGGCCACTGAGTAGGGGTTGCTAAGGGGGGAAGCGGAGTGTAAGACATGTAACTAAGCATTAGTAGGCAATCCTATGTAAATGAGTGGTAGGATAGTGAATTGCACTGTTACATAGGAAATGAGCACATTCCGTGTAGTGTAGGAGTAGGATAAGGGGGAGTAACAGAGTAGGAGATAGGTGACATCACAGGGGGGAATGTATGAAAGGAATGCAGCTCATTGGAGCACAGTGGCATGTGAAAGCTGTCAGTCACACATCATGGAAAGAGGAGTGTCAACAAGTAGGCATGGGAAAGCCAAGAAATGGAAGGTGTACACTATGGATAACACCAAAGTTTCTTGCTGGGCGTGCATGCGCGCGTGTGCGCGCTGGTAGGCACGAGTAAGATAGAGTGCGCGCGTGTAAGCGTGAGTGCGCGCGTTTAAGGCAGAATAAGCATGTAGGAGCCTGTTTAAACACCTGTATGCTTGTTTGCGCTGGTGTGCACGCGTTTTAACCCGAATAAGCAGATTCTAGTCCGTCTAAGCATGTGTGCATGCGTGTTAGCCATTGTGAGCGTGTTTTTGCTGGTATGCGTGTCGCTTCCCCCTGAGGAAACAGAAGGGAAAAAGGTAGCATGGGAAATAGTAGGAAGCTAGCAGGGATTACTGGCGGAGCTAGCAGGTGAAAACAATCAGAAGAAGGCAATTACACAGGCAGAACAGTAGCCCAGCCCAGCACTTAAAACTCTGCAAACAACAGTGCAGCATGTTTCTCTCAAGAGACACTGCAACAGAAGAGTAAGCTATTAGAAGTGAAAACTGAAAAAGCTTCACTCAGACTAAAAATGCTAGGGGCTGCCATAGCTGTTATAAGGAGACATATGCAACTTGCTGAGGGTGGTGACTATGCAAATGCTGCCAGACAACCCACAGTGAGGAGACGGAGAAGAGTGTACAGGCCCAGGGTTACCTACCAGGTGTTACATGAGCTGGAGATAGTGGAGCACTATAGAGTGGACAGAGACCTCCTGCAGCAAATTGTTGAGCTGCGCAGGCCATGCCTCACACACAGAACCAACAGAGGGGAACCCATCCCAGTGGAAACCAAGGTATGTGTTGGCCTAAGAATACTAGCAACAAGTACCTTCCAGAGACCAACTGGTGATATGATGGGGATATCACAGGCATCAGCATCCAGGGTACTGCACCAGTTCCTGGATGCCATGTCAGCACATGTCAGTGATCATGTATATTTCCCCAATTCCCGTGAGGTATTGGCCAGCAATATGCGTCTCTTCCAGCAAATAGCGGAATACCCTGAGGTAGTGGGTGTAATAGACTGCACGCATATACGCATCAAAGCACCAGCCGGTGAGTGGGGTAGGGCCTTCATTAACCACAAGGGCTTCCCCTCCATCAACTGCCAGGTCGTGTGTGATGCCCAGGGCATAATAATGAATGTGTGTGCTGGCTGCTCTGGAAGCTACCATGATTCCCATATCTGGCATTTAACGCAGCTGTACCAGACATTTGCCAATGGGGACATCCCACATGGTCACTTAGTGGGGGATGCTGGCTATGCACTGGAGCCGTGGCTGATGACACGCATCAGAAATGCACACACACTTGAACAAGAACGCCATAATGAGGCACACGCACAAACACGAAATGTAATAGAGTGTGTGTTTGGGCTGCTCAAGTCATGGTTCCGGTGCCTGGACACATCTGGTGGAGCCTTGCAGTACTCACCAACTACATGTACCTAAATTGTCATGGTGTGTGCTATGCTACATAATATGATTCTGCGAAAACAGCTGCAGCAGGACCAGCATAGGGCTGGGCCAAACAGCCCCCACCATTGCCAAGCCAATCACAGGCAGAGCGTGACTCAGAGGAGGAACAACCTGAGCCTGCCCCAGTAGGCAGAAGGAGGCGTGCCCAGTATGCCTTGGCCTTGGCAAAGCGGCAATGCATAGCACATACACTGGCTCAGTAGGAACCCAGGAAATGATACCTCTCTCTGACTCACACATATAGTAAAAGGGATGCCTAAGTTGACACAACCTGCTATCAAACATGTACAGGGAGTGTAGTATGTGCATCCAACATAGACAGCCCTGCAGCACCACCTGAGGCATGATTGCCATGTGTTAAGCAATGTAACACCATGTAGTATATGCAGACTTGATGACCCTGACTAACATCCTACTCTCACCAAGCATGATGCCACAATATGAAGATGAGATGATCAATTACAATAATTGTCTTAAGTATTGCTGTTAGTCAAAGGGGATCCAATCCATGCCAGCCTGGGATGACATGCTGAGCAAGACACGATGCTCCACCTGCTAGGGATGGCATGCACCTATCAGTCCTGGCCTGTAGGATACTGGCAAAGGCTGTTGTCACCCCCACTGTGCCTTGAATAGGTAAGGCTCAAAACACAAACCCACCTCCATAGGTATCACAAGGGATAAGAACCTAGATGTAATGCTACCCAATGCCAGATGTCTAAACTGCAAGATGCATGCAGTCTAAACTCCCCTCAGCATGGAGAATGTTGATATCTGTCCTGTAACAGAAAACTGGGTTAAGGCTCACAAGAGCACCCTAACACTACCAGGTTACACCTCATACCGTGCTTTACAGCCCCAAAACATGGAACAAACTACAAAAGGAGGGTGACTAGCAATAATTGTCAAGGATAACCACACCCCCATGTTGGTACCACAACAAGAAGCAGCATGGACTATCCATGGTCAAGTAACAGTGGCTAAGACTGCCTGCCAGTTTGTAGCCTGCTACAGACTACCCTCCTAATGCCAGGAACTGCACTTGGCCTAAGTTGGAACACATGGGAATATCAAGCTCTCCAAACAACATTATATTGAGTGACTGAAAATACTCAAACATAGACTGGGAGCATTATTCCAGCTCCAACACCCTAGGCCAAAGGTTCCTAGAATCCATAAACCAAAATGCTCAGGAACAACGTACCACTCCCACAAGAGGGGTAAGCATACAGGATGTGATAATCAGCAACATGGGTACTCTATGGCCAGATGAGAAGTGTATCCCTCACTGGTAAGATCAGACCATAGAGTAATCACACTGGATATTCACATCCTGACCACAGTCCCTGGCCAGAAAACCACAGTAAAAAATATGTGTAAAGGAAACGTTGCACTCCTCCAAACTGATATGGAATCCATTAAAGGCCCTGTGCCTGTGGAAAATATGGGCCACACCTCAGAACCCTTTATAAATGCATTCTATGAACACTGTCAGGAATGCATGGATTATGCAATCCCAAATAAAACCAAGGCCCAATACCATACACGCAGGCATCTGGCATGGTGGACACCAGCCATTACCAAACCATGCAAGAGAATGAGGAAGCTAGTACATGACAGAGCAAACCCAAAAAGGGAAGTAATCTCTGATCAGTATTATGGCAATAAAATATGGCCACTCATAAAATCCACTAAGGCCAGCTACAACAAGTTGAATCTGTGAATCTTGGGCAATGTTATACCTGCCCCATGTACACAGACAACCCCCTCCTTCCCCCAAGAAATACAAATATATGTGAGAGATGCAACCATTTCTCCAAACTGGAGGCTGAGCTCTCTCAACTCAGTACTGTCTAAACTAGTCAGGAGGAGAAGGTAACCACACACACCACAAACCCAGTCTCACATAGACCTATCACAACTGCAAACCAAAGACCTAAACACACAAAAACATTCCCAGAGGCTCTAATTAAAAACCACCAAATCAACAGAGGCCTCCAAAGCAGACACCCAAGCAACCACTACCCCCAAACATAACACATGCAACACATAGTACACAGAGTCGGTGTGCCAAACAGTCACAGCCCGTAAGGACAAACAACATGCCTGATACACTTGTAATAGTTGACTCCATAGTCAGACACACTGATGTCCCGCTCACTAGACTGAACAAGGAAAAGGGTACAGTAAGCTGCCTGTAGGCTGCTACAATCCGCCACATAACACAAGCATGCAGGTCACTCCAAAGCAAGTACAAATATGACTCAGTCATTGTCCATGCTAGTGTGAATGACCTGAGACGTACCTCCCTGGACTACATGAAAAGAGACATAGAGGAGCTCTCCGATTATGTAGGCCAGGCTGGTATGACTCTGACCCTGAGCAGCATCCTACCCCCACCAAGAATGATGCCACAGTACAAACACAGAATGATCAGCTTTAACAATTGGCTCAATTACTGGTGTCATTCCAAGGGGATCCAATGTGTGTCTGCTTGGGATTTCATGCTTGACAAGCCATGCTGCTTTGCCAGGGATGGCTTGCACCTGTCACCCCTGGGCGTCTGGATATTGGCTAAGGCTCTTGCCACCTCCATAGTGCTTTTTGTAGGCAAGGCTGAAAAGACAAACCCACCTCCCTGGAAAACATAAGTGGAAAAAACATAAGGGTAATGCTGCTCAATGCCAGAAGTCTAAACCTCAAGATGCACGCTGTCGAGGCCCTCCCCAGTATGGAGAACATCGATGTCTGTGCAGTGATGGAAACCTGCATCAAGGCTCCTGAGAGCACTCCAGCACTACCAGGTTATACCTCATATCATGCTTTTCGGCCCCAAAACCTGGACCAAACCACAAAAGGAGGGGGAGTATCCATATTGAGCAAAGATACCCACACGTCCAGGATACTGACAATGCATGAAGCATCAGAGACCATCCATGTGCAACTAACCGTAGGCAAAACTGCTGTACAGTTTGTAGCATGCTACAGACCACCCTCTCAAACCCAGGAACACCGCTCAGCCTTCCTGAAGACACTGGAGAGTATGAATGTCTCTCCAAATACCAAACAAGGTGCTCACAAATCACCACATAGGTGGTAATCCATTACGTATGGAAGAAGTAATCAGGGACCTAGGGACACAAGTGAACAGTAACCCCACATGTGACACTCACATTGCCAATGTGGCTAGGAAGACCACCTATATTGGCCACCTTATCATGAAAGGATTCACATCTACATCAAGAGTGGTCATTGTGCCCCTATACTCTTCTCTTATCAGGCCCATAATTGAGTACAATGCCCCATTTGGGACGTACCTTACCTGACACCTGCAGCAGTTAGAAAGACCTCAAAAGTACCTCACCAAGAGGATAAAGGGTCTCAAACATTTGTCATATGCTGCCTGGCTAACAACACCCCAGCTGTATGCAGTCACATACTGCATACTCAGAGGCGATGTATGCCAGATTTACAAGGCCATGTCCAATACAGAATTGATGGACATGCTCCAACTCAGAAAATCCAAATCCATCAGAGCCACGAGAGCGAGAGATGTCAACCTCAACACATAAATAAATAGGATGTGCTGGAGGGACAGATTCATAACCCAGAGGCTCCCTACACTCTGGAACAGAATCCCACTCCATGTTAGGCAGAGCCCCTCACTGACTCTCTTCAACAGGGATCTTGCCAAGTGGATGGGAGAGCGTAGATTTACACTGGGGGTCTTCACTGTGTCACGTCTAGACAGAGGCACAGTAAAGTAAACCCTAAATGGGCATAATATTCACATAGCAAGAGGTGGTGAAAGCCACACACACTCTGGCTAGGCTTATAAATGCCCTAGGGCAGATAGCCTAGTATAAACCTATGAACCTATGAAGATACTAATTGTACAGGACACTAAAGATAAACACAAGGCTTTCTTAACTGATGGTAGGAACCTTGTTGGGAATTCACAGATATGCTCTGAATTACCAAATATTACAAACAATACACCAAACCTACACACATTGCCAACATCCAACCTGACAGGTTCAGTGCAAACCCCCCCCCCCCACAAATGCCAAATATCTATCCCAGCAGAATGCTGGACCTTGACATTGCAGATGCTGAGGTAACAGCCAGCATCTTCAAAGCAAAACACACAGCATCAATGATACAAGATGGTGTCTTGGGCTGTGTCCAACATGAACTCCAAGAAGAATGGAACGCCAAATAACACTACTGCTCAATTTCAGCCTTACCACAGGATATGTACCCAAAGAGTAGTGTACAGCAACAGTGGTCCCTCTCCACAAAGGTGGTGCCTGAATGGATACTGCAAACTATCACCCCAGAATCCTGACAAGCTTGGTCTGCAAAGCTATGGAAAGGATCATCATGGACCTCAGAAATAAAGATATTGGGGACCTACAGACACTGGACCCTACCCAGCGTGGCTTTCTTAAGGGCAGATCCTGCCCCTTAAACATGTTTGACTAATTTGAAACAGTCATCAAGGTCATTGATGAGGGAATGTGGTCCACACAGCCTATCTGGACCTTGCAAAAGCCTTCCATACAATACCCCACGTGTTCATTATAGATAAGCTCACCAGCTTAAATATAAACCCCTATGTCAGTAGATGGGTTACAAACCAGCCCAAGGACAGAACTGACATGGTCAGAAATGCTGCAGCCATGTCAGACTACAAACCAGCTACAACTGGCATCCCACAAGGCTCGGTCCTGGGTCCTCCCTTGTTTGGTATATATTTCCCATAGGTACAGGCCAACATGCAAGGACTGTGTCTGAACAAGTTTTCAGAGGACTACAAACTGGGCACCATATCTGACCCTCCAGCTGACACAAGCATCCTACAAAAGGGCCACATAGAAACAGACAACTGGTGCCAGAGCCATGTCATCAAGCTAATTGCAGAAAAGTATATAGTCATCCCCTGTGGATAAACAGTAAGTGCCCACCAATTACCACATAGGTGTTAACCCATTAAGTACTTTAGAAGTAATAAGAGACCTGGGGACACAAGCTGATATATATATTGCATTTGACAACCATGTGGCTGTAGTGGTTACAGAAACATACCATATACCCACCTAATCATGAAGGTAGTCACATCTAGATCAGGGGAGGTCATCGTGCTTCTTCAGTCATCCTTCATCAGCTTCACAATTGAGTACAATGGCCCCTGTGGGATGTACCTCAGCAGACACCTCCAGCAACTGGAAAGACCCCAAAAGTACCTCACCAGGAGGATCAAAGAGCTCGAACAGATGCCATGTGTTGCCTGATTAAACAAACTGCAGCTCCACACAGTGCCATACTGCCTGCCCAGAGGCAATCTGTGCCTGATATATAAAGCCATGTCCAAGCTGGTATCAATGAACATGCTGCACCTTGTACAATCTGAATGCCAGTGAGCTATGCACATGAGAGACCTGAACCCCAGCACTGACATACATAGGACATGCTGTACTGATTGATCCATAACCCAGAAGCTCCCTCCACTCTTGAGTAAACTCCCATTACAGGTTAGCCAGATAGTTCCTCATTGACTCTCCTCAACAGGAATCTTGATGAGTGGATGGGAGATGGTAGGTTTACCCTGGGTATCACTGTTATGTCACGGGTAGACAGAGGCACAGTATACTAACCTTGAAATATGTCATGTCAAAATCCAGTTACAATGTGTGCTGAAGGACAAACACACTCTCTGACTAGCAGTAGAAATGGCCTAGGGCACATCGCAAGTGTTTGTCAATGTCCACCCAAGTTGTGGAATACACTACCAATGTTGGACAAGCTTGGTTTAAGTAGTCCATATCCGAACAAAATGCAACATGGTCATATGTGCACAACTGGCCCTTAACCAGTCTGGTGTGCTCACTATGAATATTTAAAGCAGTGATAGGACTGAAGCACAGGATACTGTCCACCACAGTGAAAGTACTGAACCAGTACACTATACGATATTACAGTGTTTGGTCAGTATGAAAGGATGTTGACAACTGTATGCAAACTATCCCATGGAAACCCTGCAGGCACAGTATAATCCCTGTTGGGTTCAGACACAAAGCAGTTGGGCAGTAAGTACACAACATGACTCCCAACACACAACTATAAATGTGAAATATTGTTGAAGTTCACACACAACCACAAATGTGGTGGACTGCAGATTTCAACATATGGAAAGCTCACACTGGGCATGCTCGCACAATTTGATAAATGAGACATATGTCAGGCAACAAGCCATGGAAAGCCTGAACTGGGCATCCTCACACACTTGGGCCATGTCTCAGTTTAGTAGTTGGCCACACATATCTGGTATTTGTATGTGTTAATCCAGGAACCAACCAATATACAGCAATCTGCCCAGTGCATACAGTTGAATGACTACAGAGACATAAGTTAAATAGTGGATCCCTCTCATATTCAAACATCTTCCACAGATACACAAGTTGTTCATAGAAACAGGGAAAGCTATGGCAATAAAGACCTGCAGTTTATCAGCAACAAATATTGTGCATCTGAAAATTAAACATATGGGTGTAGAGGCCAATACTAGGCTGTTTGCCCTAGGGAATACAAGCTTAGCCAGAGTGTGCTTGGCATCTGCCTCCCCAGTACAGTAGGCTACTGTGCCTCTGTAAAGTAGGTCACAAAAGGCACCGTTTAAGGCTAGTGTGCTGTGCCTCCATCAAGCAGGGACACAGTGGAGATCCCAGGGGTTGAATTTGCAATGTCACATCCATGTGGCTGGTGTTTGCTGGAAGACGGTTGGCAAGGACTTATAACAGTAATTGGGCATCAATTACAGACTGAGGGGAGTCTTATCTGCAGTGTCTGGACAATTTCACTGTCAACACTTTGACGTGATGAGTTTGAGGGATTGAAGTGTCATGCCAATACTGTTCAGAGGCATCCTCCCTCTGTGGGATATTGCTCTGTAATGTATTAGCACCCTCCTTCTGTTGTACAGCTTATATATGTCTGGTGTACACCAGACAGGTCTCCTGTTGTGGCGGAGTCATGGGTTTATTTGGGATAGCATGATCAATGCAAACCTTCCAGATGCTCATAGAATGCTCTTGTCAAGGATTATGCAGAGTGGCCTGTATAATCCCCCAGCATGGGTCCTTTGAAGTCTTCCACCCCAGTCTTCACAAGTGCAAAGTCTGCTTTTGATAAATACTTTGTTTGCAGTGACTTCCTTGCCTGGGGGTGGGGATGGGATATGGATGTCCAGAGAAAGTTGGGTATGGTCAGATATTAACAATGGTGGTCTACCTCTGGTGTGGAACATACAGTCCCCATGTTGCAGATGGTCAGGTCCAATATGTGTTCCCCCTTGTGGCTGTGGTGAGTGGTCCTGCCATCGCACATGGATTCACAAATTGTAGTGGCTGTAGGGTGATGTTGTTGAGGCCTGAGTTGTTCCCCCACACAATATACCTGTACCTGACGTTAACCACTGTAATGGTGTATGTGAACACCTTCATATCCTACACTGTTCCCAGGGAAGCAAAGTGTGTGCCCTGGATATGGGAGGGGTGGTCTGAACTGGTTGCGTTGTGTTACAGGTCCTGTGGTCACGAAGCATGGTATAAAACATAACCTGGCAGTGCTGATGTGCATATCTGACCCTGAAGTAGGCAACTGTTAATGCATATATATGCTATCCCCCTAACTGACAGATAGTAATAAATGTATATACTTCTATATAAATAATGATGTCAGCACCCTATAAATACTGCAGGAGAAATGTAAATGCTCAGTAATTCGAATAGCGCGCTCCACTAATGTGTCTCTGTTAAGTGTCATAATATAGTTAGGTAGGGGTTTGAATCCTCAAAATGCTCAGTGTGTGTTTGAGTGAGAGGGTTAGTGTGTGTGCAATTCTGTGTGAAAGAAATGTCCCTTTTGGCAACTAGAAGAACACACTACATGATGCACATTCCTCTTTCTAAACACTGATGATGTCAGCACCCTATAAGTACAGCAGGAGAAGAAAAACTTCTCAGTAATGCAAATAGCGCGCTCCGCTAATGCGTCTCTCTCAAGTGTCATAATATAGTTAGGTAGGGGTTTGAATGCAGTGTGTGTGTTTGGATGAGGGGGGTTAGTGTGTGAAGAAAATGTCCCTTTTGGCAACTAGAAAAACACACTGCATGATGCACATTCCTCTTTCTAAACACTGATGATGTCAGCACCCTATAAGTACAGCAGGAGAAGGAAAAGCTCCCAGTAATGTGAATAGCACGCTCTGCTAATGCATCTCTCTCAAGTGTCATAACATAGTTAAGTAGGGGTTTGAATTCTGCAAATGCTCAGTGTGTTTGGGTGAGAGGGGTTAGTGTGTGTTAACGAAATGTCCCTTTTGGCAACTAGAAGAACACACTACATGATGCACATTCCTCTTTCTAAACACTGATGATGTCAGCACCCTATAAGTACAGCAGGAGAAGAAAAACCTTTCAGTAAGGCGAATAGCACGCTTCGCTAATGCGTTTATCTCAAGTATCATAACATAGTTAGGTAGAGGTTTGAATCCTGCAAATGCTCGGTGTGGGGGGTTAGTGTGTGTGTAATTCTCTGTGAAAGAAATGTCCCTTTTGGCAACTAGAAGAACACTCTACATGATGCACATTCCTGTTTCTAAACACTGATGATGTCAGCACCCTATAAGTATAGCAGGAGAAGGGCGATCTCCCAGTAATGGGAATAGCGCGCTCTGCTAATGCGTTTCTCTCAAGTGTCATAACATAGTTAGGTAGGGGTTTGAATCTTACAAATGCCATGTGTGTTTTTGTCACACAGTTTGTCCATGTGTGTGGGGTGCTGCTCTTAATATTGTATGACATAGATCATATCAGTAATGTCAATGCACACATGAGGTATGTGTGTGCCACATAGACATATGTACCTGTGACCTTAAATAGTTCCCATGTGTGAAGCCTGCCTCATGTGAATACATGTAATTTGCATTGCACAACTTTATGACTGTGGTTTTCTGTGCAGGGGCTGCATTTGGTATGTGAATATACAGTAAGAGTAGTCTATGGTGTCATCTTACCAGCGAGGGATAAACTTCTGGTCTGGAGCATATAGTCCACATGTTGGTGATGAACAGGTGCAGCATGTTTTCCCCTCTTGTGGGAGTCGTAACAAGTTGTTCCATAACAATTGAGTGTATGGATTCTAGGAACCTTACACCTAGGGTGTTGGAGCTACAATAATGCTCCCAGTCTATGTGTGGGTAAATGAAGCTGCCCAATATATTGTTGTTTGGAGACACCTGCAGATATTCATGTATTCTTAAGTAGGCCTAGTGGGTTACCTGGGTTTGGGAGGGTGGTGTGTGCCAGGCTATGAACTGGAAGGCAGTCTTACCCACTGTTAGTTGCACGTGGATAGTCTCTGATGCTTTGTGCTGTGCCACCAACCTGGAGGTGTGTGTATCTTTGATGAATATTGATACTCCCCCTCCTGTTCTGTTTCGGTGCAAGTTTTGGGGCCGTCAAGCATGGTATGAGGTATAACCTGCCAGTGCTGGGGTGCTTTTGGGAGCCTTGAAACAGGATTCTGTTACTGCACAGATATTGATGCTCTCCATGCTAAGGACAGTTTCCAGTGCATGCATCTTGAGGTTTACACTGCTGGCGTTGAGTAGCATTACTATTAGTTTCCTATCCCTTGTCATACCTATGGAGGTGGTCTTGTCTTTTGAGCCTTGCCTAAAAAAGGCACTATGGGGGTAGCAAGAGCCTTTGCCAATATCCGAAAGCCCATGGGTGACAGGTGCAAGCCATCCCTAGCAAAGCATCGTGGCTTGTCGAGCATGTCATCCCAGGCTGACAGGCATTGGATCCCCTTTGAATGACACCGAAACATAAGCCAATTGTTGAAATTGATCATCTTGTCTACATATTGTGGCATCATTCTTGGTGAGGGTAAGATGCTACTCAAGGTCAGGGTCATACCAGTCTGGGCCACATGCTCAGAGAGCTCCTCTATGTCTCTCATCATGTAGTCCAGGGAGGTACGTCTCAGGTCATTCACACTGGCATGGACACTGACTGAGTCATATTTGTACATGCCTTGGAGTGACCTGTGTGCTTGTGTTATGTGGCAGATCATAGCGCCCGACAGGCACCTCACCGTGACCTTCTCCTTGTTCAGCCTGGTGAGCGGGACATCAGTGTGCCTGACGATAGAGGCACCTATCACAAGTGTAGCAGGTTTGTTTAGCCTTACGTGCTGTGACTGTTCGGCACACTGGCTTTGTGAGCTATGTGTTGCACGCGTTCTGTTCTGGGGTAGCGGTTGCCTGTGTGTCTGCTTTGGAGGTGTCTGCTGCTTAGGCAGCATTTTATTTAGAGACTCCGAGTATGTTTTCGTGTGTTTATTTGTTTGGATTGCTGTCGTGGTAGGTCTATGTGAGACTGGAATTGTAGTGACTGTGGTTTCCTTCTCCTCCTGACAGGTTTTGCCAGTACTGAGTTGAGAGAGCTTAGCCTGCAGTTTGGCTATATGGTTGCATCTCTCACATGTGTTGGAATTTGTTGGGAGGAGGAGAGGGGTGTCTGTGTACATGAGGCAGTTGTAACATTGCCTCTAGATTCCCAGATTCACCAGCTGGACCGGAGAGGAGATTGACAACTGACCTTTGGACATGCTAGAATAGTATTGGGAATTCCTTTATAATTAACAACAAAAAGGGCCAATGGGGAACAAGGTACTCAAGGTGAGTTTGTGAGGGTGTAGTGCTTTTTATTTGTTAGTGCTGGCATATATAAATGCTTTAGTGAGCAAGTGCCAGGTAACTCAAACAATAACTTTCTGTCAAGTGAAACAAGGACATACGTACAGTAAGCAATGCAGATGTCACTAGGGATTCACAGAGGCGCTGTAAAGCTGCGTTTCAGGTGGAATTAGTGTTTCAGGGAAATAACAAGCAAACAAGCATACAAACAAAGCTACATTCAGCAGGCATGGATCTAGTCTATGCTACAGCAAACAAGGTGTACCAATTTCAGTAAGAAACAGTCCAAATATGCAGGCACTATAAGCCTTTAGCCAGAAATTCCCAGCTCAGACGGGCAGAGTCCAGCCTCTCCTCCCACAAGAGTGCAGACCATGAACCTTCGTAATGTAAAATAACTGGCCTGAAGCCCAAGTGCTTAAACCAGAACTAATACACATTTAGAATAACAGACAACTTAGTAGGATGTATGCTACCTGTCCTGCCACCACAGTATCCCTGACATTTAATGAGACTCACCTCCTGTCATAGTTAGTTGTGTGTTTTGGGGCTGTCAAGCATGGTATGAGGTGTAACCTGGTAGTGCTAGGGTGCTCTTGGGAGTCTTGAATCTGTTGTCTATTACTGCACAGATATCAACATTCTCCATGCAGAGTAGAGGTTGTACTGCATGCATCTTGCGGTTTACATGTCCATCATTGAGTATCATTACTTCCATTTTCTTAACCCCTGTGCTACCTATGTAGGTGGCCTTCTGTTTACAGCCTTACCACCAGAATGCAAAGATGTGCAGACATTACACTATGGTAATTAATAGGGGTGTTCCAAACAATACAATGACAATCATACTGTTAATGCATCAGGCATGCTGGAATATACCCACAATGATATCATTACACTGTACAGTTGACAACATGATAATATTACTACACTTCTATGTAGTCACCCTGTGCATCAGCACCATGTTAACCGGTCCTGCATCGATGTTACAGATTGCAGGAGGTGGCACAGTTTCATCATATGCACAGGGTGTGTACTTGGTATGCCTGAGTCTGCCACTGATACAACCAATCGACATGTATGTGTGTGTGTGTTAGTGAGGGACAACCATAGAAGATGGGGCAATGTTGATGCAGTGTGTGTGTGTATGTGTTAACCCTAGGTGTTAGCATTATGCATGTGTGTATGCATGCACACAGTTCCACCTCATGGCTGCCATATACGGGTGTTTGTGGACAGCCACAGACTGTACCTGTCAGGTCATACAGATCACTGTCTCTGGCCATGGACACGGTACCTGTACCTGGCAGGGGTGCTACAGACAGTATCAGGTACTAAGCCAGACTGGGTACTGTCATCAGAAGCAGTTGGCTGATGACTGGAGACATGTCCCTGCTGGGACTGTCCAGAGCCACATGCATGTGGTCTCCTAGGGCGGTCTGATTTCAGCACAGACCCAGCATTGCTGGGGTTGGTACTGGCACTTTGGGAGTGGCTGCGGGTTTGTTGTCATCCGCGATGACTGCCAGCTGCTGCTGTTGCTGGCATACATCCACGTCGACGCCTCAATCGTCCTGCATTGCCCTGGCTCATGGACATGTAGTTGTGGAACAGATCTAATGTGTCCCCCCAGCATCTGTCAATGACCTCGGTGAAATTACGGATGGCAGCCGCAACATCACGCATAGTGTCATTCATAGCAGTGGGATGTGCTCTCAGCTCCCTCAGTCCCTGTCTGGTGTACCGTTCCATATGTGACTGTGCCTGCATTACAGCCCGGAACATAGCTGAGGTTGAAAGACCTCTGTGGGCACGTCTGACAGGGGCAGTATGACCACGGATGCTCCCACGAGAACCCCTGGACATCTGCCTGTGTGGTACCATGTCAGGACTCTGGCCATGGCTGCTGTGAGGGGATGCATGCGCCACTGATACCACATTACCCTGGTCAATGCCCACTGTATGCTGTCCATCACCTAGGGATATTGGTGACAATGGATGTATTGGCAGGATGACTGTGCGCATTGATGGGGTTGACAGCTGTGTACTGTCGATTGGCTGACCAACGATGGACCCTGGCACACCTCCCTGTGCCATTACACAGGTATCATCATTATCACTATCCCCAGCAGCAGATTCAGGTTCCCTGCTGCACACCACCAGAGCAGCACCAGAACCTGTGAGAGGAAGACAGGAAACACAGTTTACAATGTGTACACAATGTTACCACACATGCACACGGGCACATGCACACATGCACACATGCACACATGGGCACATGGGCACATGGGCACATGCACACATGCACACATGCGCACATGCACACATGCACACATGCACACATGGGCACATGCACACATGCACACATGCACACATGCACACATTCACACATTCACACTCCTCAGAACATGAGATACAAACACACAGACACAAACACACCTGCAATCAAGCACATAGCAATACCATTTCAGGGTATTATTACTATTATTATCATTAGTATTAAAGGATTGTTATTACACACTCACCAGCATGGATTGGCTGCCTTGCTGTTACACCAGAGGGACCTGCACAAATAAGACATTTATTGTCAGTGGGCACAACTGTGCCATTGATACTGTGAGTATGATACAGTTCAGTAGTACAACGGCTGGCTTTCACAGGTCTACTGCCGATATTGAGAATATCACACTTGCACAATAATTACCAGGATAACAGCTACAAACACAGTACACACCTCACACATGCATAAACTACCAGTGTAAAGAACAGTCAACTATAGATATGGCATGTTACCTGCATGCTCCAAGTCCTCCTGCTGGGTGGCTCAAGCCTCCATCATTACACATGTGTGCGGATGTTGTTGTTGTTGGGCTGGAGCCACAACACTTAGGAGGAGCCCCTCCAGTCTGATGAGGGGGGTGTATAGCCACCCCACCACCTGTGGCAAGCTGTTGCCTGTGGATATCAGATGCACGCTGATGGACATTTCTAATTAAATCACTGCAGTGATGGCGTACCTGCTCATATGTCCGGTTATGCATGCCTATGTCATTTACCCGACGGACAAGGTCTTGCCACAGTGCAGCCCTCTCCTGCTGGTTCTGGCTGGTGCGGGAAAAAAGTGTGGCAAAATCCCGCACCAGGCTCTGGTGTATCTCCTCTTCCTCTGCAGCAGAGTACGTGGGGTTGCACTGGTGCACCATTGCCCTGGAAGGAAAAGAAAAATATGTGAGCAAGTGATGTGGCACACATAATACTCTACCGTAGTGATATCACTGAACTGCCATATATAGCATCTGTCTGTCTATTGGGGGATACACATGTAAATGACCACATATCAGTACTCAGCCGACAACTGTGTGACAGTGCCTGGCACACTCCATACAACAAACAAGTATACTCCAGCAGTCTGCACACTGTTTGAGGTCCAATGCACAGCCTCACACTGGGGGTTTGTATCAAGGTAATGTATGGGGAACATTATCAACCCATGCAATGCACAGTACAAATTTCACTGGTAATGCACCATAGTCTTTGTTGCCATAACCATACCTACACCACAGTCACATACAGGGAACCACAGCACAACATATGGCAATGTAGTATGTTTGTATCCCAATACCTGACACATCTTTCTCTGGCCTCACAGCAAGGACACACACTACCATGACAGACACAAAGCCATGCTGAACAATCACACCATTACAGACCTTGCACACAGTCAGTGGCACACTCATTCCACCTCACATAGTTGGTATTGCAATGAGTACATATGTGTGTGCATTGTGTCATAGGCAGGTAGTATGCTATTGGGCCTGGGCCTACAGCAGCATACTGTTATGCTACCCTGCCCCTTGGGACACATGTAATGTGATTGTACTTGCTTCTGTCAAACAGTTACAAAGGGTGACTCATATGGCATACTACCTATCTGCATAACATTCAACAGGGGTATGTCTGACATCTACTAATGGGGAGCCTTGCTTCTTAATGCTGGGTGGTTTACTCCAGGGTATGGCTTATTTGTGGGTAGGAACCTGTACCTCCACCATGTGCTCTTTACTGCTGTGCCAAGGATGACAGACATAGGTAATTTAGGCTGGGGATATTGTGAGGTGTTACCATGGTTGTTGGACAACTGTTATGGGTATGACTTAACTATGTATATCCAGCAGTGGTTTTGTCAGTCACTCTGCATAGGTAATGTGTTTGAGGGCATTATCACTGTTTGTTAGGTATGACTGTGTCCTTCTCCCTTTCTGTAGTTGTCATGGGAAGTACATACCGTGTAGGACATTGTGAGGTGTAGAGGGGTACAGTGACCTACATTTCACTAGCTGACACACCATTTCTGCTGACACGTACCATGTACAGGTATTACAAGACTGGTGTGCCACTGTGAATATCAAAGGGTTGGCTATTGTACACTTGTTTCCCATGTTCCCTCCTGACACATCCAGTAGTAGGCAGGCAACCACATATGTGGTGGTTAGTGGTGTAAGTGTTTTGGAATGGGGTATGGTACTCCTGTATCCACACTGGTGTTCAGTCCATGCCTTTGTCACCAGGCACCTGTTGCAATACATCTGCACACATGTGCCTCTCTCAGTATATATATATATATATATATATATATATATATATATATATATATATATATATATACATATATATATATATATATATATATATATATATATATATATATATATATATATATATGTATATATATGTATATATATATATATATATATATATATATATATATATATGGGGGGGAGAGAGAGAGATATATTCATATACATACATATCTGTAGACATTCATATCTGTCTGTATATGTGTATGTATCTATATATATCTATATATGTATGTGTCTATTGCATAATATATGCATATACATATTCTATCTATCTATCTATCTATCTATCTATCTATCTATCTATCTATCTATCTATCTATCTATCTATCTGTCTATCTATCTATATATGTTCATAGGTTCATAGGTTCATAGGTAGGTACTAGGTTATCGGCCCTAGGGCCCATACAAGCCTAGCCAATAAATGTACCCTGGCTTTCGCCACCCAAGAAAAGTATTTTCCTATGCCCCTGTCGAGCAGAGCCACAGAAGTGATCCCCGGGGTGAATTTCCCATTTCCCATCCAATCATCAAGATTTTTCTTGAAGAGTGCTAATGAGGAGCTCTGTTTGACATAGATAGGTAGTCTGTTCCAGAGTATGGGAAGTCTCTGGGACAGGAATCTATCCCTCCAGCATGTTCTGTTTATTGTGGTGACAAGGTTAAGGTCCCTAGAGCGTGTAGCTCAGAGGGATTGGGATTTCTTTAAGTGGAGCATGTCCAACAGCTCTGTGTTTGACATAGCTTTGTATGTTAGGCAGAGATCGCCCCTGAGTAGGCGATATGCGATGGAGTAAAGCTGTAGTTTTTTGAGATGGTCTGCATAGGGCATCTGTTCGAGGCCAGTAATCCTCTTTGTGAGGTATTTCTGTGGTCTTTCCAGTTGTTGTAGATGTCTTGTGAGGTACATACCAAAAGGGGCATTGTACTCTATAATGGGTCTAATAAGTGATGAGTAGAGGGGAACAATGACCTCTTTTTTCTGGATGAGAATTCTTTTCTGATGAGATGAGCCACGTAAAAGGATTTCCTGACCACTGTGGCGATGTGATTATCAAAGGAGAGACTACTGTCCACCTGTGTCCCAAGGTCTCTTATCACATTTTCGGCATTAAGTAGACTACCAGCTATGTGGTAGTTCATGGGTACAGAGTTTTTACCAAAGGGGATGACAATACACTTTTTGGCATTGAGCTTCAGGCCATGGCTTTGACACCAGGTATCTGTCTCAGTGAGGCCCTTTTGTAGTTTGTCCACATCGTTAGGAGTTGCAATTATGGCTCCTAGTTTGCAGTCATCTGCAAACTTTGTTAGCCAAAGACCTTCTGTGTTGGCGTGCACTTCAGAGAAGTAGATACCAAACAGGAGAGGATCCAGGACTGAACCCTGTGGTACTCCACTTGTCACTGGTCTGATGTCGGATTTGGAATATGCTATTTTCACACTGTGGGTTCTGTCCATGAGCCAGTTGGCAACCCATCTTATGACATAGGGATTTATACCTAGTTTTGTGAGCTTATCTATAATTCCAGAGTGGGGGATGGTGTTGAAAGCCTTGGCGAGATCTAGATAAGCTGTGTGAACCATTTTACCATCATCTATGGCTTTGGTGACTGCTTCAAAGAAGTCAATCAGGTTTAGGAGACATGATCTGCCTTTTACAAATCCAAACTGAGTAGGGTCCAGAGTTTGGAGATTACCAATGTCTTTGTTTATGAGTTCCATGATGATACGTTCCATGGCCTTGAAGACCAGGCTCGTCAGGCTAATGGGGCGGTAGTTACCGGGGTCCGTCATGGCTCCCCCTTTGTGGAGTGGGATAACTGTCACAGTGTGCCATTCAGTGGGTACAAAGCCTGAGGTGAGGCTATGATTGAACATGGTACTTAGGTAGGGTGCCAGTTCATTCTGTAGTTCGTGTAGAACGCAGCCTGGGATATTGTCAGGTCCCATGGATGCTGTGTTCTTGGCTTTGGAGAGTGTGTTTTTTACCTGTGCAGCTGTGATTATAAGAACTTTGCATTCTTCCAGTATAGAGATGGGCCCTCTAGGGGGTGAGAGGGGTGTAAAGTTAGCACTGAACCTGTCTGCTTGGATGTTGGCAATATCAGTTGGTTCTGTATATTTAGTGCCATTATGCTGTAACTCAGAGCAGATCTGAGTGTTCCCATTTAGATTCTTGACATAGCTATAGAATGCTTTGTGGTTGTCTTTAGAGTCAGTGGCAATTTTGTTTTCATAACTAGCTTTGCAGGATTTTATGAGGTATCTCAGCTTCTTACCGAGGTTGACCAGGGAGTTCCTCCAGTCATGGGATTTTACTTATTTTTGCAACAGTTTCTTTCTTCTGTTGTAGAGTTTGTTTATGGCAGAGGACCACCAGACTGGCTTCCTTTGTCTGGAGGATAACATCTTGGTTCTATTAGGGATCGCATGATCCATGCTCTCGTGTAAGTGCTTATAAAGTGCATTTGTGTAGGATTCAGCAGTCATACCTCTATTGTCTGTCTGCATGGGTGTCATGAAGTTTGCCACTTCTGTCTTAAGAAGTGTGAAGTTGGCTTTTGAGAAGTTTGTTACAATGGTTTCCCTAATTGGGGCTGGGGGTGGGATGTGGATGTCTAGACTGATTAGCTTGTGGTCGGATCTGACCAACGAGGAATTGACCTCTGGTGTGGAACACTGGTTTCCCATGTTGGTGATGACCAGGTCTAGGATATTGCTGCCCCTGGTGGGGGTGTGAATAAGTTGATCCAAGGCGTTGGTATTTATGAATTCTAGAAAACGTTGAGCAAAAGAGTTGGTACATGAGTAGTTTTCCCAGTTAATGGTGGGGTAGTTGAAATCGCCCATTATTAGGGTGTTGGGTTGTACCCTAATACTTTCCAGTGTATCAAGAAATGAGGAGTGTGAATCCTGGGGCATGGTGGGGGGTCTGTAGCAAGCTACAATTTGGATTGCGGTCTTGCCCAGAGTTAGTTGCACTTGGATAATCTCGGATGCATTATGCTGTGCAACTAGCCTGGAGGTGTGGATATCCTTAATGAATATGGACACGCCTCCGCCTTTAGTGCTTCTTTCTGGGTTAGGTGGCCAAAAGGTGTGGTATGAATTGAAGTCTGGTAATGCAGGGGTGCTCTCTGGAGCTTTGAACCAGGTCTCTGTCACTGCACAGATGTCACAGATGTCACCGGTTATGGTGGTGAATTTGTCATTTGAGCCTTGCATAAAAAAGGCACTACAGGGGTGGCAAGAGTCTTAGCCAGTATCCGGAATCCTAAGGGCGACAGGTGCAGGCCATCTTTGTCAAAGCATCGTGGACTGTCGATCATGTCGTCCCAGGCAGACAAATACTGGATCCCCTTAGAATGACACCAGAAGCTTAGCCAATTGTTGAAGTCAATCATTTTGTCCTTGTACTGTGGTATCATTCTGGGTCTATCTATTTCTACATCCCTCTCTATCTCTGTATACATATATGCATATTATATATAGATACATATATAAATATACATACATATAATATATATATATATATATATATATATATATATATATATATATATATATATATATATATATACCTTTTTATTTACACATACGAATACACACACTAACATACTGCTAAACATCCATTACTGTACAACCTACATTGTATGTTGCACTACAATCTACATTGATATGTGCACATAGCATCCTTCACATACATATGTATGTCCAGCCTTCACTAACAGTTGCAGTATGTCCCCTGCCCTATGCACATCTTCATATATATATATAGATACAGACTGCTAACACATATGGAGGGTTCACAGTATGTAGACTATTACATTATTAGTTTACATTACCTTTGTTTGTCACTGCTGTTTGTGATGGCTTGCTGCTGGTTAGCTTGCTGTTTTGTATTGTTTTATTTTCGGTGGCTGACTCTGTGTCTCTTTTTCGGTTTTTCTGTTTTTTTTCTCTCTCTCTGTCTCTCCCTCTGGATGTTGCAATGAAAGTATTGCATGTGTGGACTGGGAGTACAGGCTGCTTTTGTAGGTATTTGCACATGTGCATGTGATGGCCTCTGCCCCAATTGTTAGCCAGCATTTACTAATTGCATGCAGCCTGCTGTGTGGTAATTGCAGTTCTCACTGTGATTTCAGGACAGTGCTATAAAATGTTAGGTTAGGTAGGTGTAGCCCTTTCAGATTTTCAAGGTGGGGGCCATGTTGGTATGCTGTGGACACTGTTGTGTGAGTGTAAAGGTTGATCTGTCTCTCATATTTCAGGCTGTGTTGTAGGCATTGACATGCATGTTGTACTGACACCTGACTATTGCTTCCTCCAGTTTATTCTTCTCAGTGTGTATGTTAACTGACACCTAATAATACTAATACTGTTTTAATGGCAGTATGTGCTTTCCTGTGGGACATGTGGAGTAACTGGTATACAGCAGTGGCTCTTGCAATTTGTTGCTATGGCTTCACTATTTGGCCTTTACATTCACTCCTTGAATGCCTGCTAGGTGTCTTTACTGGAATGTGTTGCTATGGCTTTCCTATTTTCCATTTACATTCACTCCTTGTAATGCTTGCTATATTTCTTTCAGCAGCAATTCCTTATATGTTTGTGTTGGTTTGGTGGTACTGCATGCAGTCTGGTCTGGCCAAGGTGTGGGGCTTGACACCTACAAGGGCATTTTTTTTTGCTGCTGAGCAGTAGTGGCGCCTTGTACTTTGTACTAACAGTTATGGATAGCAGGCACATGCAGTGCTTGTAAACTGCTATACTGTCCTTATTTTATTAGTTGGATACCTCCTTTGGTATTTGTGGGTTGTACACCTACATGTGGGTGTGCTTGTGGAAGCTATTCTACAGCTATTCACAGAGTGTGTGACAGCAGACAGAATGATATGCCTGTGAGTTTGTGACACTTGCAGGCCTCAGATACTCTCAGGTGTATCTTTTATCAGCCCCAGGGAATGGTTCATATCAGTGGGATACACCCGTGATATATTTCAGATATTCTGCAGTTGTGACTGTGGGGTATTTTGAGCATATGTATTACTACACCATTTCTGACATGCAAGTAGTGCATACTTTCAGTAGTTGACAGTTACCATTACGTGGGATAAAACACCTTTCTGCCTACTGTTAGTACATTTCACAGGGAGTCAGTGGGGCACAGTTAAAATTTTTTTCAAATCAGGGACATCCCTGTAAATCAGTCACAGTTGCAAGGTCTGGCCTCTTACCTGTTCAAATATGGCAGTGTTTATCCTGATCTGATAGTGTGTGTGGTTTGCAAGATGCTACTGTCACATTATTACCTACTAGCTACCGACTAGCATGTCTGTTTCTCTTCTCACACTAATGTTATACAAATCCACAAGAATTGCCAGTAAAGATACAATAAAAGCTTTGTGTAATAGCCTTCCTATATTCCCTTTACACTCAGTCCTACTATTTCATGATATATTGCTTTCAGGACAAAGTTCTTGTATATCAGTCATGGGCTTAGTGGTAAGTCATGCAGACTAGTGTTTCCAAGGTCCTGGGTTCAAGCCTGACAGAGGAATTTTATTTTGCTGCTGAGCAAACTACAGGCCTTGTCAGTCAGAGTGACTAAGGCACTTTTAAGCAGTTGTAAGCGGGTTAGCGCTGGTTTGCATGGAGCTCACGCATGTGCAGTGCCGCTTAGCTTCGCGCACACATGCTTAGCTAAGCGCACACAAGCGCACACCCGCTTACAGCTGCTTAAAAGTGCTTACTGTCGCGCACACCCACGCTAATTTCTTTGAAAGAAAAGAAAATGGGGAGATAGGAAAGTGGTGAAAAAGGGGGCACAAAGAGGGTAGGACAGTAGGAAAACAAGCTCGGGATTTGCAGGAAGGATGTAGGAAAGGCCCATAGCTGCCCATTTCTTTATCAGCAACAGCTGTGCATATGTCTGTAATTTGGTGTGAAATTTGAAACCTTCCACCCCTGAGAGAGGGGTGAGGACAACAAAATATGTTGTACAGCCAATTGTAATTACCAGTTCACATGTCCAGCAGACATGTCTGCAAAATGGGCAGCTATGTATGGGGCGTAATTTTTTTGCGGGAACAGAGTGCCCTTTTTTTATTTTTTTTTCAGGTGAGAGTGGAATGTGAGGTACAGGAAGTAGGTATATTTGGGGAGGTAGGTAGGGGAGGTTAACAGACAAGACAAACAAGACGCATACAGGGGCAGAGTATGACACATGTGGGGGGGAAACACAATTGACGGGGACGGATGTTTGGATATCGCGAGCCCATGAGCCCACAGATGGCAACAGTGGAACTGAGATCCCCACCCATGGGCAGTTGCCACTGTGCCTTCACAGCCCAGGATGGGGCTGTGCTGGGGGCTGTGTAGGATGGGCAGCAGGGACACCAGTGAGTTGCACCACCCGAGCCTAAAGCTGGCATAGGGTTTTAAGCACAGAATGCCTGATCTCACTACGCCCCACAGACTGGACACTTTGGAGGGTGAGTGGACGGTCTCCTCCGGCCACGCTTGCAGAGGGGGGATGAGCCCCATCCCCTGCAGCGCTTCCACCCGAAGGTGGCACAGGGCCACCGGAGGAGGTTCCGGCCTGGGCACTAGTGCCAGGTGCACTCGTCAGCTGAGGTGGGAGAGGTGGGTCCGCTGGAACCCGCCTTCCCTGTTGTCCTATGTTTAGAAATATTTTATGACATTTTGGGTTAGTAAACAATACCATTCAAAATTAGTTGTAACAGCATGCATCAGTATTCCCATTAACCAAACACCCATGAATTCCAAACATTGAACAGCAAGCATAACACATGCATATTTTGAACAACAGTACACAATCCAACAGCATGCAGGGTTGATTGATGGCAACAGGCCATCAGGTTTGGATATGTGAACAGGGCACATGCAGCAATGTACGTGCAAATATGTTTGAACCAACAGGACAAATGTCCATAGGAATTAATTGTGAATACACATACCCAGTTTGTTGTGGAATGGCATTATTTGTGAATATAGGGTAGGGTGAAGAAATATTTCATTAACAACTTCAACTATCTATACATATGCTGTACATCTCTAGTAGCTGCAGAGATATATATACCCTACAGGTCTTAGTACAGTTTCCTATATGTAACCTTAGGAATGTTGGTGATTGGACTGTTACTGCTGCATTAATATACATTGCATTTTTATTCATACACATTCATATCTGGCTATGTTCAGGTACAGCATCCTGCTACATTTCATTTATATGGCTCTAGACAACTGTGGATGTTCATTATTTCATACAACCATACTATCTCCATATTGCAAGGGTACAGCAACATATCCAAATTGTGGGACAGACACATTCCAGCTTCAGTACTTTATTTCAAACATTTCACTTTTTGGTTGTGGCTGTCTCATTCATTTCATTATGTACTGACTGCAGTATACTTTATTCAGAAGTTATAACAGCTTTCTTGGTCAATTCATACCTCTTTCTCACACTCTCACTTGTTTTATTTTTACAATTCGAGATGGTACTTTATTCTAGGCGTTATTAACATGTCATACTTGACTACAACAATCCTTTTCAACAGACTCACTTGTTTTATATGGCAGATTTTCAAAGGGGATGTATTTGACACATGTCTATTGTCTTTAGCTTGTTTACCACTGATTTTCAGGCTGCAGCAGGTTATCTGATATTACAATTCAGGTGGGAAATCACTATTTCAGACTTGTTTAATTTTTATTTCTGGATTACAGACTGCATCACTTATCTAGTCATACAGTACTAGCAGAATTTTTCTTCTAGTGTTATTTGAACTTTATTAATATGTAACTACATTGAACTCTTTTACAAGCTGTCTCACTTATATTGTATAACAATTACAGAAATATAATTACTAACCTGCCTGGTGGCGCAACCGCTTCAGCCTATCACCATAAGCTCGCCGATTCGTAGAACGTACACCTGCAGCTGTAATATAAATTAAGTAATATTGGATCATACATCTCCATAATATCAGCTAGGATAATTCCTTACATACATAATTACATGGATACTTACTCGGTAGTGGGGCGTTGGGCATTTGCCAGGCCTCCTGGATCCAATGGTTCAGTTGGTCCTGCTTTCGTCTCTCCAGGTCCGCATGGTGTTGACGGAACTGTTCACCAGTCCTTGGTATGCCTGTGGCACTGGTGAGATCATGTGCCAACCGGTTCCATGCCTCTGCCTTATACGCACCCCACAGAACCTGGCCCTGCATGAGTTGAGCCTCATGATTGTGGACTAGGAGCCAAACCATGTATTTGGACTCCTCAACACCCCACCTCTGTGCTCGGAAGCGACTACCCTCTCCTACACCTGCCATCCTGACTGCAAATAGGTTCCACAATCAGTTATGCTGTGTATTCCCGCCTATGGGGCTTATATATGCCGTTTTTCTCGCACTTATCTGTGATTGGCCATTTTGGAATTGTATCAGCTTCACAAAACCTGCTTTGTCATGGTTCTATTTCCATTCATTCCTATATATATGCTAATACTGCATTTTTCAGTACAGCTGTCATGGCTTAGTGGTTCAGTTCTTTGACTATGATGCACAGTATCCTTGGTTCGAGCCTGGGCATTGCTTTTTTTTTTATTTTACTACTGTCTAGACAGGCTAGGAGGTGTGTCTGTTTAAAGGCGGCTTTGATACAGGTTGCTCAGTGTTGCCAGCCGGTAAGCCGGTTGGCACACTGCGCAGCTCCGTGCAAACGGGTTACGCTGGTTAATGCGTTATTTGGCTATGAGCATGCATATTACGCTGTGTGAAATGTTGTGCAACTACAGGCACACAGTTTCAGCATGTTAAAGCACTGCTCAACTCCGGGCACTCATATTACACCTGTTAAACCACTGGTCACCTACGGGCAAACATACTCAGCTTGCTAGAGCACTGCTCAGCTATGGGCACTTATAAAATATTTTATTTTTTTATTGTGTCAGATTTCTTCATAAAAACATGGCCCATTTCATTGCATTTTACTTAAATTATAATTATATATATATATATATATATATATATATATATATATATATATATATATATGTCAGGGGATTGTTTCGTGCTTATTTCACTAAAAATAACAAATGAGGTTGTTGGGGCTCGAACCGTGACTACCTCCTCTTTGGCCGACGTCTCTACCGCTACGCTCTTGCTACTTGGTTTGCTTTGCATATTAAGATCTTATATGCTTTTTCAATGACTGCTAACTGTGGCTGAGTGGAGGGCACACCGGCGCAAACAAGAGCAATTACGGGCAAGCATTTTTGAAATTATAAAAAAAAAATTAAACTGTTAATTTTTACGTTTTACATTTCAGTTGGGTTATGTGTGCTGTTGTGTTTCTTGACATTTCCGTGGACTCGCTCGTGGGAGTTTCCTTTTGGGACTGTGATTCTTCTGGGGGCGTGTCCCTTTGCAGGACTCACCATGCGGACACGCCCCCTACATTGCTACATGGACCGTGTTAGCCTAGGGTGTGATTCAGCATGCCCTCATGAATATGCATGTCATGCTGACATCACCCCATTTAACTGCAGCCTCCGTGTAAGACTTGCTAACTCTTACATGGAGGCTTCGTGAATCCTGCCCAATGTTTTCAAAAAACTATGTAACAATGAATCATTGAGGTGCATGAAACTGTACAAAGGTGGGGGATGACTGGGACCAAATTGATTATATGGGTAAAATGCAACAAATACTTTAAAATAAATAGATAGAGAGATAATAACAGCATTGAAAACTGAAATTTACATGGCATATAAAAAGATCAGCTTACACTTACAAGAGTTACTTACTCAAAGGATTATTGATTCGGTAAAGTTCATCTTTCACAAAATGGCAGATACTATTAAATCAGTGATGTATAGAATTCCCAAAATTCACAAATCAATTAAGATTTACCATTAAGATTAGTTGGTACCGCAAAGAGATAAAAATATAATCCTTAGTTACGCATATAGACAATTTAGAGAAGGATTTGGTAAAAAGGGCAAAACCATATTCTCAAAGACTCATGGCATTTCTTAAATTAATTGAAAGAAGTCACCTTCATAGAAAATTCATACTTTGTGACAATAGATATCAAAGATTTATTTTCAGTTATTCACCACTCCATTAAAAAAACATGTTTTTTGGACAGTTTAACTGAAGACTCCTCCTTAAGAGGACATTATCATGACAGCAAACATGTTGGACTTTGTACTGGAAGCAAATTGTATTTTATTGGGGTATATTTTCATCAGGTGACCAGAGTCACTATGGTAGCCTCCTGCACATCAAGCTATGCCAGCTTAGTCCTCAGCTGGTAAGAAAATGTAT
>NC_056725.1:258870243-258922743 GCF_019279795.1 Protopterus annectens
AATCTCTGGGAAATGTAGAAATATTTTATTTTAATCATTGCAAGTAGAAACTTGGAGAGACAGTCCATATTATATTGCTGAAATCAAATAATGTGCTGTGACCTATGAGTCTGGTAGAGTAATGAGTTGCATCTTTAGTGAAACTTGTCAGTGAAACCTCTGAATTAAGTTTAACATTATCCATGGAGTTCGTCTTTGTCTTTAAACGTGGAGACCACAACAGTTGAAGAAGCACACAACAGAGATTGGTGCTGTATAAAACATCCAAATAGAGACAAATTATGTAAAAAGTAAAGCATTTTATTATTGATGTAACATCTTGAATTGCTCCTATTCTAAACATCTTCCTTCAGAAGTCTATGATCAAAGAGGAGTTAAATCCCTTAGCTGTGTAAAAAGCTGATGTATAAAATGAACAAGTCTCAGTAAAACACAGCCACAAGACAAGACTAAAATAATAATTTTCATGCCACGTATACCATACATATTTGGAAGGATGAACAAGCATGCAAAAGTGATTATTTATCAATGTTTCAATCAATTCTCAAAAATAAAAAAATCTTTTGTAAAAATAATGGGCATGGAATCAGACGCAGGTGCTCCACGGTATAATTTATCTAAATAAATGTTTCACTCGTTTCCTAAGAAATATTTACAGAGTACCGCTGTGATGCTTAAAATGTACATATGGGCAGTTTGCACTGAGTGAAATACTGGCCATGGAATACATGCTTTTTATTTGTGGTAAAAGGTAAAAGACTAGCACTATGAAGGAAGAAATGGGTGCAGAAATTAGTTGTGTTTTTCGGCTTTTCCTGGTTAGGGGTCGCCACAGCGGAATTCCGGTCCGCTAATGATTGGCAGTAGATTTTTAAATGCCGAGCTGCCAGCCCAGACGCACAACTGTCAACAAAGGTACACCCATTCACGCATGTCTCCACACAGAAGACACTCTAGCTGAGAATCGAACAGGACAACGTCTTACTGTGAGGCAACAACGCTACCGCAGCACCACCACCGCAGCTTAAAAAAATACATTTCTGAGTCAAACTGTGCTTCAGTGTGAAAAGCATTTGCTTTGCATGAGAAGGTGTATATGAGGACCTGGAAACATTGCATGATGTTAAAGCTCCCATTTTCGTGAGACATGATCATGCCCAAGTTCTGCAAAATTAGTCTATTTTTATCTATAAGGAAAGGAAAAGTGGATAAGGAGCCAGAAAAGCTTGAGACATAAGTTATTAATAGTCCAATGAAGCACTGAAAATGGACAGCTTGAATTGCTCTTGTTCTAAAAAGAAATAATGTATACATATCTGTGATGAGTAAAAACAGACCAACAATTAATTCTTTTTTTTTCTGCTTTTATTTGTCTGTTTGCTAACTAGATTATCTGGTCTGTTCTGAAATATTTTCAGCTATGTGCTTTACCTCAAGGACAAGGGGAGATGCAACGTATCTTCTAATAATTTAATGTAGGTGGAAGGAAACTGCAAATAACCAAGGAAAACACAAGAAGAATATAGAAAATGTCAAACAGATAGTGAGCACAAGTCAGGACTTATCCCATGACAGTTTTGAATAGTTACTAGGCATGTGGTCCAGGAGACCACTGAGGAGTCTAGCCCAATTTTTCCAGCTCATTGTCAGTAGTGTTAAAGGTTCATGGATTAGTACTAGGCATATGTCTCAACTTCTTAAGAGGCAAATGTGGAGCACAGACCCTAACAATGTGTGACAAATGGTCAAAATGTAGAACATCCTATTTTTGCACTGTGCGAAACATGCCATCGACATGGAGCATGGTAGAACATCTTTAAAATTCAATAAGGCACACTTCTCAGATCCAAAACCTTTATTTTTATAATCTGCAATACCATAACCACACCATAAGTAATTGAAACAGCACGTTGCAAAAATAAAAATCACATTTACTACATTTCCTAAACAGACATTACAAGTCACACAAATGACTTTAGTTAGACCAAGTTAAATAGCATCCTGTCATATGTCAGATGTAAACTTATTGTATGCTGCTGTGGCTTTCTTGGCAGTCTCTAAAACATGTTTTGGCAGCTTAACATCGCAGAAGTCCAGTTCTTTGTTCATTTTAACTGCCAACAAAGAGTTCAATGTTTTTACACTCAGAAACTGACGCAGTTCAGTTTTCACTTTCTGCACCATGCTAAATGCTCTTTCAGCTTGTGCATTTGAGTGTGACAAGCAAAGTAGACTCATCATCAGTTGCTTAAAAAGTGGCAGTTTCCCTTCAGTGCAAAGATCCCTCAGAAGGTGCCCAGTACTTTGACACACATGAGTGGGGCCCATCTACTGGGCCTGTCAGATTCCCTCTGTCCTCGATCTGATATTGGGTAAACTCATCGATTAATTGTTACATCATTTTCACACACACCCAGACGGAAGCCAACATCCCTGACAAGTCCCAAAGAAATGTCCAATTTTTTTGGCTGGATTAATAACTAATGCAGCATCTTTCAATAACTGATCCTGCATGGGAAACTTTTTTCAGCATTTTCTGCAGCACTGCAGCATAAAAAGCTGTAACATTTTTATAAAAGTTGAATTCAATGTCTGCCGGCAATATCCTCCTCATGGCTGTTTATGTATTGCTTGACTTTACAGCCAATACGCAGTTCACTAGTTGGTAGAACACAGCTACTGTCAGTTAACACTGACACATCACTGTGTTTGATTAGTCTGACAGCAGCTGCAGGTTTGAGGAGTCTGCCAGCATGCTGCTGCCGGAGTTTATGCACAGTGTCATGCATTGTAAGTAGCTGGTTTTCTCAGCTCTGAAGCTGGATGTTGAACTCCAATAAGGGTTCAAGTGCATACTTAAGAAACTGAAAAATCATATGCACTTCATGACTCTGCAGGTTTTTAGAAATTAAGTCAATTTTAGCAGAACTTGGCTCTGCAGATAGAAAATACGAATTTAGAACTGGCCACGTGTCCAGAGTTCTGTTAATTACCTCCCTGACGAGGCTTTAGAATTCAGATTGACTAGAGAAGTTCTAGGGCAATTGAGGAAATATATTTTTAAAAAGAAATGTAAGAAAAATACTATCTTACATAAAACAAGCATGCACCCTCATCACATACCCAGAAATGTAGTGAAGGGTCAGGTATTAAGGGTGATGAGGCTGCATAATGATGATGTCATGTTAGAGGATGCCTTGTTATTACTGAAAAGAGCTTTTTTACAGAGAGACAATATGAAAGGAAAGTTAGATGAGTGTATTAATGAACTGAGATCAACTAGACACACAAGAGGGAACCCCTATTTTTCAGAAGATGTTAGGTATGGAAGGGAGGTAAATGATGTTAGAGAAGAGGATAAACTCAGACTGGTATTGACTTACAGTAATAATGTTGACACAGTCTGCAATATAATCAAGAAAAATTGGACTATTTTGCAAGCAGATGACAAGATAAGTGCAGTTGTGAGACAAACACCAAATTTTAGTTTTAAGAATAACTTATTTTTAAAAAGACAGCTATGTTATAAAAACATGAGGGCAGGCTATAAACCACCATCATAATGGCAGAGGACATTCCCCTGTAGGCATTGCAAGGCCTGTAAGTATGTTCATAGTGGAGGTCTATTTATATATCCTTTAAATGGTTTCCAGATAGAGACATCTTTATATGCAGACTGTGCAACAAAATACTTGGTTTATTTTACATACTGTGTGAAATGTTTTAGCTATTATGTAGTGAAGACCAACAGGACACTGAGAGAAAGGGTATTAGAACACGTTCATGATGTAAGACATAAAAGAATGAAAAGTGCACTAGCAGTATACGGTAGTGACCTTGGAGCTGGTCATGATTTTAAGTTTATTGTGTTAAAAGTTTTAGAGTGTAATGGGTGGGTGATTTTAAAAAATTCACAGAACAGAGGGAACAAGACTGATAGTGCGTCTGAATGCAGATAAGCCTCCTGACTTAAATGAGTGCGTTACTCTAAAACCTGTACTTAAGACACGTCCACTTTTACACTAATCATTGTGGTTATATATGTATATGGATTTTTTATAAGCTATATTATAGATAGACATCTGGCTATAACTTTAAGGGAAGGACAAGTTTTTACTATGTAATTGATTAATTGACGTTAGGTGTGTATATAATTAATTCAGATGCACTGTGTCAGTAGGTCTGAAGAAGCAGACAGTAGACTGCAAAACCGCTTACCTTCCTGTTTTATATCATTGTGTATATTTTATTTATTAAAGTTTTACATGTCCTCAGCACTGGAGTTCACTTTGGATTTTGTACGTAGTATAAATAGATCACATGATTTTTACTTATTATCTGAATAAGTCTAACATTTGTAGATGAAGCCCTTATCATTTATTTGTGGATTTTTGTGGATTATTAAACTGTATTTCTGTTTGCAGTTGCCACTGCCTGGTAAGTTTTTAATTTTAAAGCCAGTTTGAAACCACATGTAACAACAATTAACCCAGAACCATCAAAAGTATTTGGTTATGTAATAATGGATAGGCCAGTATTAGCAAATATTGATGAATATTTGAAAACATTTCTAAAAGAAGACTGAAACTTTCCGTGTAAAACAGATGTACTTTCTATGCCAGTCACATAATGTTGTATTTCCTTTTTTTATTTCTCCAAATCTTTTGAGTTTCTAATACCATGATAGGAATGGACCCCATTCCTAAGTCAAAGTACAATTAAAGTTCATGAAATTAGTATTGTTTCAGTCTTTGATGTCAGCCAGAAGTGCTTTGCAGTACCCGCAATGTGCCCAGTAATGACTCCTGCAATCCGTATGGCGTTACATGTATTGGTAACATATCAAAATATGATTGTAGATTCTTTTTTATAAGACTCATTGCTCCTACTACTATTGCTACTGTCTGGCTATCTTCCTTCCACATTGCTCTTGTTTCTGCCTTTAAATCCTTATATTTCATGACTTTGCATCTCTCTGTATGCAAGACACTGCAGTCACTGGGTGTGGTGATTTCAATGATCAGTGCTATTGTTGTCTTCTTTTCCTGGACCACTATATCCGGTTTTCTAGCATCTGTCTTTTAAACTGTTGGTACTGGATGTTCCCATGTAATGTAGACTTCATCATCTTCTATGATGCTTTGTGGCTTATGTTTCCAGTGTTTTTCAGCCACTTCAATACCATAATGTCTGCACAATCCCCAGTGCAACAGTCTTGCCACATTATTATGCCTTTCAGTGTGCAGTCCTTCTGCCATTAGTATGTCACAACCAGCAATGAGGTGTGCGACTGTTTCCAATTCTGTTTTACAAAACCTACATTTGTATGTTTCTCCCACATGTTCAATGGACTTTGTAAACCAACATGTATGCAGCCCACTATCTTGGGTTGCCACTATTAACCTTTCATCTCTTGGTTTGAATTTGCCTCTCCTTAACCATTCCTGCATTTGTTCCTGATCAACATGAAGTTCTTCCAGAAGATATTTTGTATATTGTATTTCCCTATATAATGAGAAAGCTGTGTTGGAGGAACTCCATAAAGGTCATCCAAGCATTTTGTAAATATGGAAGCACTGGATAGAAGGGTACTTTGTGAACTAAAGCTAGAAGAAAAGATCTGAAATGTGTACAGTATTAGCATGCTATATCAAAAAGGACAGAAGTAAGAGGGACTGGGTCTGTCAAACAATGGTGAATTTACAAATACCCATGCAGTTATCCAGGTCTCATTTGAAGGAAGACAGTAAGTACATCACACTGCTTTATCTGCAGGGGATTCTATTTCAGAGGTGAAGGAGACACTAAGTAAATGAGTCAGTCTCTACTCCCAACTTATTTCCTGACTCTGCACAAGCAACTGCTAAGCAGAACTCTAAAGTCTTTGTCAGAGCTACGAAAATTGCAAAGAACTAGGAAAGCAGCTGAACATGTGGCCTATTGCCTAGTGAAGTTCACAACAATAGTTCTGAACCTAGTCATGAACGAGACACAATGTACCTCAATACTACATAACTCACCTCATCTACGGCAGAGTCTGCAGACATTGAGATACCATTCCATCCCAGTAAATTATTGAATGGGATAAACATGAAAATGGGCAGAGCTAATGTGGCATGCAGAGCAATGCATACAGCTTATTAAAAGTGAAACCATGCACACCTACATAAGGTGACTGCATATATGCATACTGTCTCTGTGTTCTTAGTCTGTGTTCAGTCAGGGCATGTCAGGAAAGAAACCTTAGTCATGCTTTGTTCTCCCTCTGACTTTATTCACACTCTGTAATAAACTTATTGAGGTGAATCTGATATTGCTACTCCTCATGAAGCCTTAGTTATTTTACATTCATGTACATTATCTAAATTGCCATATGGTATTTGTGGTTTGCAAACTGAAGGCAGTAGAGCACAGAAAAGAACGCATCCCCTATTGGCATAGTACAGTTAAAAATAAGCAGAAAACATGTCTTACATGGGGAGGATAGTGAACTGTTGTGTAATTGCAGATAGTGCAAAACGGCATGTCAGCTTATTGGCACAGCAAAGGTATAGCTTTCTTATATGTAGAAAGGAGGTGGCTTCTAATGTAACAGTAACTTCTGCAGAATCCTGCAGAAAATACAGCGATTAAAGATCGGCCAATTAAGAACTCAATGTGGTGGTTAAATAAAATGTATTTTTTTGTTATCCTATCATTATCATTAATGATGTGACTCAGACTGAAAAGTACTTCTTATTCTTTCATTTGTAGTGCAGTACATTTTGAACATAACATCATCAGTGCACAGCATTTTGCCCTTCAAAATTAAGGTTATACATTTTGTTAAGCAAAGTACAAATTGGCTTGCATAGCCTATCCATCAAATTACTGGTTGTTTAAATATCTGACAGAAATCACTAGACCTTGCTAATTTTACATTGCTCTGTGTCACATTTTTTCTGCTCTCTAAAGTCATGTAAGTCACTGATTTCTGAGAGCTAATCACTTCTTTTCTATTACTCCATTTTAAGTGAACCATGCAGGTGAAACAATATTTATGTTTAGTAAAAAAACACATCATAATGGACAACAATAGACATTTCAATGCTTCTGTAATCAGTATGTGTTACTGCTGCTTTATTAAATATTTTTCATTATTTTATTTGTTTTTGCACCTACTAAGAGACTAAAACAATTAAACAGGCATGCCTTCAATGCAGCTTAGCTGGTATAGTTGGCAAAATATTAAATCTTCTGTCTAGATCTTTCTAAGGAATCATTAAGTACGTAGATGCTGTATTAGCCCTAAAATGCTGTATCTTTGCCTTCAGATGAGCTTTTGCCACAATATAACAATTCAGTTGAAAGGCAATGATGATAAATGTGGTTTAAAATCAGTATTCAATGCTGCTTGAAAGAAGTCTGAGTCATAATCATACAAATGCATTCCAGAGAAGAAAACCAGTTACTTTGTTAACACAGTTTCCATTTCACTGTCACATCAATACCCAAGTGCTAAAGTAGAAAAATTATATTAAAGAATAGGTTGCGATATGAACACAGTTTAGTGTAAAGACAATATCACTCAATAGTACATTTTACATTCAAAAGCACCTTTTCGCTACATACAAGAAAGTATATATGTATGAAAACGTACCTCCATACACAAGGTGGGCCATTAAATGAGATATCTTCTTTTATCATGAGGAGACAGTGCAAGAGGAGAAAACTACATAAACAAACATTCATGGGCATGAGTTATCACTGCCATTTTCTGTTTGTGCAGATTGAATGTGTTTGGCTGTATGTAAAATTGCAACTATTTCTGCCGTGTATTGCTCCCTAATACTAAAGGACTGCTGTTCAGAAATTGTATAGCTATACTATAATTATGTAAAAGGAAGCAAAGGTTTGATGCACCTGACTGCCTTTTCGGCAATGAAATAATGTGATGGGATCCTCCTGATTATGTGCTACCTATATATGAATCTATATATTTCATGTTAACAAACTTAAGATGTAATTGTAAAAATGAATGCTATGGAATGTGAGGCACCTTATGAACAAAAGAGCAGCTTTACTTCTAAAGGTATCCTAACCTACTATGTACAGCAGTCTATATTTCTATGTTCCATTGATCTCAGAGAAAAGAGTTCTGCTGGCAAATATCATAACCACGTCTTCTGCTTCATTGCCACTGTACAAACTACTGTTCTTTTGCTCCTGTATTTTCAAGTGTTAATTCTGTATCTCTTCTCTTTTCCCATTTACTTCACCACAAACCCTGTATATCCCATTTGGTAATACGGATTCTGATGCTACAACACTGCATTCAGCAGTTCAAAAGGTGGTATATTCACTCACATTGCTGAAAGATTAAATAGACCAAACAAAAGCTGGTGCCTGGACCCCAAAGCCACTCTTCTTAAAAAATACAATGAAAGCCCCCCAAAATGTTAAAATTCAAACAATTTAATGATGTAAAAACAATAAAATGTAAGCACTTTTAATTTAAAACAGTGTTAAACTTCATCAGACATGGTGTTAAGCACATCTCCTCTTTAAATACCAACAGTTTGTATTTGATTGGTTAAGCTCCCGCTTACTACACCACTACCAAGCCTTGTTTTAAAGTTACAGTGTTATAATTACTTATGAATGGTCTGTTAACAGTTTGCACAAAAGCAAATTGCTTAATGTGGAATTATAAAGCATAAATGAGCCACATGTGCTGGCTCTAAACAATTTTCTTTCTCTCCTGAGCCTTTAACTTTAAAACTGGAGTAACTGAGCTATGTTCATTAATGCCTGGCTAGCTATTGGCTTGTAAACACACTTGCCATTTTAACTCTTTTTGTTCCAAATAAACCCCCCCATGCTTTCATGTCATTGATAATAACTTGGTCTATGACCATAAACTTAAATTGATGTCCTACTTGGTCACTAATGTGTTTAGCCAAAGCGCTATTTAAGTTGTTCCTCTTGATGGCATATTTGTGCTCCTAAATTCTCTGGCAAAACTGCCTCTCTGTTTTGCCAATTTAGAATACTGACCATGCATCACAGACAGCAATATATACCACTGTTTTTGATTTACAGTTATATTTCCCTTTTATTTGATATATTTTATTCCTTACAATAAAGCTGTCTCCTGTTTTTATTTTGTGACACCAAGTGCATTCTCCACATCTAATCATACCATGCATGCCATTGAGATATTCTTGCCATGTGTATCTTAATAAATCCTTGAAGTTCATTCCATTCCGATACACTATGGTGGGTCTTTTACCTACGTGATTCCTAACACTAGGGTCATCTAAAAAATGGACCAATTTTTCTCAAATATCCATTTCAAACTTCTACAATCTCTGCTATAAGTAATGATAAGGGCTTTAGAAAAGTCCTGGTTATTGGTTGAATATGAGTCTTGTATTGGTTGACCTTCAAGTAGAGAAGGGTCATTTCCTAGAGCAGTACTCACATTCATATTTATGTTCTGCCTGCTCAGTATACCCATGCTGTTCCTACTGTTTAAAATGGGTTTAAAATAACCCCGTTCGCTTTTATTGGCTACTTCCTGCACCAGCTCATCCATCAAATGACTTGCATGTGCTCTTTTCAAAAACATAGAGCATAAGGTGTCACATTCTTCTATGAAATCTTGCCTAGTCACCATACGAGCAACTCTCGCCAACTGTCCTTCAACAGCAGAACTCTTTTGATGTTCCAGGTGTGAGCTGCTGTAGTGTAGAATATGTTTCCTTCCTATGTATTGTGACTATATATCTCTCATTAGTTTCGTCTTTGACTAAGTGGACATCTAAGTAATCCATGTAATTCAAGTTAACATTCCAAGCAAATGAAAAAATGTGGTCGTACTGTTAATGTATTTTAAAAATTCTTTAAGGCTGTCTTCCGTACCATTCCAAATCAAGCTGATATCATCCTGAAACCTATAGTATGTTCTAATAGGTTCATAGGTTCATAGGTTCATACTAGGCTATCTGCCCAAGGGCATTTATAAGCCTAGCCCATAGTTATGTGGCTTTCGCCACCCCTTTAGTTTGAATAAAAACTATGCCTATCATTTTGCTGTGCCTCTGTCAAGCAGTGACGCTGAAGTAATCCCTGGGGTATATCTGCAATCTCCCATCCATTGGTCAAGATTCCTCTTGAACAAGACCAGAGAGGTGCTCTGCCTCACATGTACCGGGATTTTGTTCCACAGCATAGGGAGTCTCTGGGTGATGAATCTGTCCCTCCAGCACGTTCTATTTATAACAGTGTCAAGGTTTAAGTCTCCCGCCCTTGTGGTTCTGAGGGATCTAGATTTTTTGAGGTGAAGCATATTCATCAAATCTGGGTTTGACATGGCCTTATATGTCAGGCACATATGAGACTGAATAGAGCTGGAGTTCTTTCAGTCGGGCAGCATAAGACATATTTTTGAGACCCTTTATCCTTTTGGTGAGGAACTTTTGGGGCCTTTCAAGCTGCAGCAGGTGTCTGGTCAGATACATTCGAACGGGCATTGTACTCAATCATAGGTCTAATAAGTGATGAGTACAGGGGACGATGACCTCCCTTGATCTAGATGTGAATCCCTTCATGATCAGGTGGGTGATATAGAAGGTTTTCCTAACTACTTTAGCAACATGAGTGTCAAACGAAGGCTACTGTCAACCTGGGTCCCCAGATCTCTGATGACTTTTTCTGTGCTCAGTGGATTGCCACCTATATGGTAGCTAGGGGTAGCCTTGTTTTTCCCAAAGGGTATGACTATGCATTTTTGGCGTTTAACTTCAGGCCATGGCTCTGGCACCAGTTATCCATTTCTGTGAGGCCCTTCTGGAGGATATCTGTGTCAGATGTGTTTTCGACTATGGCTTCAGTTTGCAGTCATCTGCAAACTTTGTCAGCCATAACCCTCCTGTGTTTGCTTGTACTTCAGAAAAGTAGATGCCGAACAAGAGTGGACCCAGGACTGAGCCCTGTGGGACACCACTTGTGACAGGCTTTGAGTCTGACATGGCTCCAGCAACTCTGACCCTGTGGGTTCTGTCACTTAGCCAGTTTGCAACCCATCTTGTGATGTATGGGTTTACATTCAAGCTGATGAGTTTTTCGATGATACCTGAGTGGGGTATTGTGTCAAGGCCTTTGCCAGGTCGAGGTAGGCTGTATGGACTGCCTTTCCCTCATCAATGGCCTTGGTGACTGTCTCGAAAAGTCAACCAAGTTTAAGAGGCAGGATCTGCCTTTGACAAATCCAAACTGAGTTGGATCCAAAGTCTGCAAGTTCCCTATGTCTTTATTTATGAGTTCCATTATGATCCTCTCCATGGCTTTGCAGATAAGGCTTGTCAAGCTAATGGGCGGTAATTTCCAGGGTCTGTGGAGGCACCGCTTATGAAGTGGGACCACAGTATCCTGAGGTGAGGCTAAGATTAAACAGCTGTCCTAACTGTGGGTTTAATTCCTCATTGAGTTCATGAAGCACACAGCCGGGGACACCATCCGGTCCCATGGATGCTGTGTTTTGCCTTAGTGAGGGCAGTTCTCACCTGGGCGTTGGAGATGTTTGGGGGCTACAATCCTCTGGAATAGATATCTCTCCTTTTGGGGAGGGGAGAAGTTTGCACTGAACCTGTCAGCCAGTATGTTGGCAATGTGTGTAGGTTCAGTAATTTTCACATCATTTTGAACTAATTCTGAGCATATCTGGGAGTTTCCTCCTAGGTTTCTAACATAGCTAAAGAAGGCCTTATGATTCTCTTTAGAGTCCTTGGCGATTTTTCTCTCAAAATTTGCCTTGGATGATTTTATGAGAGCTCTTAGTTTTTACTTATAATGATCAAAGGTGTCTTACCTTTCAAGGATTTTGCTCTATCTTGTAGTAGCTTCCTCCTTTTGTTGTAGAGCTTGTTTATGGCTGGGGTCCACCAGACTGGACGCTTGCCTTTGGTACAGAGAGTCTTAGTTTTGTTTGGGATTGCCTGATCCATGCAGTCCTGTAGGTGCTGGTAGAAGGCATTTGTAAGTGATTCAGCGGTTTGAGTAATGTTTACCACTGGCTCAGGGGCCTTAAAGGAGACAACACTAGTTTTAGAAGTGTGAAATCGGCTTTTGAGAAGTTTTTCACTGTGGTCTTTTTGTTTCAGGTGGGGCGGGATGAGGACCTCCAGCGAGATTAGTTTATGATCTGATCTCACCAGTGAGGCGTATACTGTCGCTGTTGAACATTTTGATCCCATGTTCGTGATGATGAGATCAAGTATGTTTTCTCCTCTTGTGGGGATGGTGACTAGTTGTTCCATGGCATTTGAGTTTATGAACTCCAGGAATCTTTGGGTTAGAGTGTTCGGGCTTGAGTAGTGTTCCCAGTCTATATTAGGGTAGTTAAAGTCACCTAGTATGATGGTGTTTGGAGATACATTTATCCCCTCCAATGTTTTCAGGAAGGCCATGTGAGGTTCCTGAGTTTGAGAGGGTGGCCTGTAACATGCTACAAATTGCAGAGCAGTCTTGCCTATGGTTAATTGCACCTGGATGGTCTCCGATGCATCATGCGTTGCCACCAACCTTGAGGTGTGGGTGTCCTTTATGAATATGGACACCCCCTCCTTTCTTGGTGTTGTCCGGATTTTGGGCCGGAACGCATGATATGAGGTGAAACCTGTTAGTGCTGGGGTGCTCTCAGGAGCCTTGAACCAGGTTTCTGTCACAGCACAGACATCGATGTTCTCCATATTGAGAAGGGCCTCGAGTGCGTGCATCTTGAGATTGAGACTTCTGGCATTGAGCAGCATTACCCTTAGTTTTTTCCTTTTGGTGTTCTAGGGTGGTAGGTTTAGAATTTGAGCCTTGCCTAAAAAGGCACTATGGGGGTGGCAAGAGCCTTTGCCAATATCCGAAGCCCAGGGTGACAGGTGCAAGCCGTCCCTTGGGCAGCGTGGCTTGTCCAGCATGTCATCCCAGGCAGACAGACATTGGATCCCCTTTGAATGACACCAGAATTTAAGCCAATTATTAAAGCTGATCATCTTATCACTGTATTGTGGCATCATTCTAGGTGAAGGTAGGATACTGCTCAAGGTCAGGGTCATACCTGCCTGGGCTACATAATCAGAGAGCTCCTCGATGTCCCTTTTCATGTAGTCCAAGGAGGTACGTCTCAGGTCGTTGACACCAGCGTGGACAATGACTGAGTCGTACTTGTACCTGCTGTTGAGAGACCTGAGTGCTTGCATTATGTGGTGGATTCTAGCGCCTGACAGGCAGCTTACTGTGACCTTCTCTTTACTCAGTCTGGTGAGCGGGACGCCAGTGTGTCTGACTATGGAATCACCAATGACAAGTGTGTCTGGCATTTTGTTTGGCCTTAAGGGCTGTGACTGTTTGACACTCTGACTGTGTGGTCTATGTGTTGCATGTGTTGGGTCGTGAGGTGGTAGTTGTTTGGGTGTCTGCTTTGGTGGCCTCTGCTGTTTTGGTAAATTTTGATCAGAGCCTCCAGTATGTCTTTGTGTGAGTATGTGTATGATTTGAAGTTGTGATGGTACCATGTGTGACTGGGTATGTATTGTGTGTGGTTACCTTCTCCTCCTGTCTGGTCTTGCCAGTCCTATGTTGAGAGAGCTCAGCCTCCAGTTTGGCCGTATAGTTGCATCTCTCGCATGTATTTGTGTTTTGTGGGAGAAGGAGAGGATTGTCTGTGTACATGAGGCAGTTGTAACATTGCCTCAATATTCCCAGGTTCACCAGTTGAGCTGGAGAGGACACTAGCAACTGATCCCTCGACATACTAGAAGTAGTAGATAAAGAGACTTTCAAATGACTCCGGGAAGTGGGTTTTAGGCTGGTGGGGTACTATCTATAATAAGAGTGCTTTATCAAGGTGCAAGTACTGTAGGAGTAAGTGCTAGGCTTTACAGATAGAGAATAGTCTACTTGGGAATCAAGTAGAGATGAACTTTCAGTTATAGGATATGCTGGTTAGATCAGCAGTACAGCTCGAGGAAGGTAGTTTTAAGGGAAAATTGGAAGAGTGGAATTTAGATGGCCCAAATAGTTTAACCTTGTTTAACCGCCGCTGCTCTTGTGTGCAACAGTGGTAACTCAGCAAAATCGCTACGCGTTAGCGTGTTTTATAGCAGGGGCTGAAGGGAGCTAGGAATTGGCCCAAACGACCAATGGACTACTAGTTTCTGGCTGAAACTTCACCAAATCAGACAAAAGGCGCTCAGTGCTTCCCACTCCCACTGGTAAGCAAAGAAACTTCCCTCCTTCCTAATAAGGCAATGGATCAGTAACAGGAACTAAAAACAAAGCCCAGGGATCAGCAACTCTGAAACTGGACTACTCTAGTTCAGTAAGGCGGAAAACAAGAGATTTTTTGTTTTATTACAGAGACAAGGAAAAACAGACAGTAATTGCTGTAAATCGGCTAGCGACTTTAGTGTGTAGCCTACAGAAACAATTTGCAACAATTAGTAACTTAAAGTGCAATAAACAGTGTAAAATGCAGAAATCACTTAAAGTAGCAATAAAACAGGCGAAATGCAGTTGCTAGCTTAAATAACAGTGGGAAAGCCACAAAAAATACTTATATCTGGTAGAAAGTCACTCTTTTAGCTCTCTGCTGCTTGGATCACTCTGCAGGCCACCACGAGGATCTGTGCTGAGTTGGTACAAGCTGGAAAACGCGTGTTTAGCGTGTTTTATAGCAGGGGGCTGAAAGGAGCTAGGAATTGGCCCAAAACAACCAATGGACTACTAGTTTCTGGCTGAAACTTCACCAAATCGGACAGAAAGGCTGCTCAGTGCTTCCCACTCCCACTGGTAAGCAAAGAAACTTCCCTCCTCCCTAATAAGGCAATGAATCAGTAACAGGAACTAAAAACAAAGCCCAGGGATCAGCAACTCTGAAACTGGACTACTCTAGTTCAGTAAGGCAGGAAAACAAGAGATTTTTTTTTTGTTTTATTACAGAGACAAGGAAAAACAGACAGTAAATGCTATAAATGCTGTAAATCGGCTAGCGCTTTAGTGTGTAGCCTACAGAAACAATTTGCAACAATTAGTAACTTAAAGTGCAATAAACAGTGTAAAATGCAGAAATCACTTAAAGTAGCAGTAAAACAGGCGAAATGCAGTCGCTAGCTTAAATAACAGTGGGAAAGCCACAAAAATACTTATATCTGGTAGAAAGTCACTCTTTTAGCTCTCTGCTGCTTGGATCACTCTGCAGGCCACCACGAGGATCTGTGCTGAGTTGGTACAAGCTGGAAAACGCGTGTTTAGCGTGTTTTATAGCAGGGGCTGAAAGGAGCTAGGAATTGGCCCAAAACGACCAATGGACTACTAGTTTCTGGCTGAAACTTCACCAAATCGGACAGAAAGGCTGCTCAGTGCTTCCCACTCCCACTGGTAAGCAAAGAAACTTCCTCCTCCCTAATAAGGCAATGGATCAGTAACAGGAACTAAAAACAAAGCCCAGGGATCAGCAACTCTGAAACTGGACTACTCTAGTTCAGTAAGGCGGAAAACAAGAGATTTTTTGTTTTATTACAGAGACAAGGAAAAAACAGACAGTAAATGCTATAAATGCTGTAAATCGGCTAGCGCACTTTAGTGTGTAGCCTACAGAAACAATTTGCAACAATTAGTAACTTAAAGTGCAATAAAAAGTGTAAAATGCAGAAATCACTTAAAGTAGCAGTAAAACAGGCGAAATGCAGTCGCTAGCTTAATAACAGTGGGAAAGCCACAAAAATACTTATATCTGGTAGAAAGTCACTCTTTTAACTCTCTGCTGCTTGGATCACTCTGCAGGCCACCACGAGGATCTGTGCTGAGTTGGTACAAGCTGGAAAACGCGTGTTTAGCGTGTTTTATAGCAGGGGCTGAAAGGAGCTAGGAATTGGCCCAAAACGACCAATGGACTACTAGTTTCGGCTGAAACTTCACCAAATCGGACAGAAAGGCTGCTCAGTGCTTCCCACTCCCACTGGTAAGCAAAGAAACTTCCTCCTCCCTAATAAGGCAATGGATCAGTAACAGGAACTAAAACAAAGCCCAGGGATCAGCAACTCTGAAACTGGACTACTCTAGTTCAGTAAGGCGGAAAACAAGAGATTTTTTTGTTTTATTACAGAGACAAGGAAAAAACAGACAGTAAATGCTATAAATGCTGTAAATCGGCTAGCGCACTTTAGTGTGTAGCCTACAGAAACAATTTGCAACAATTAGTAACTTAAAGTGCAATAAACAGTGTAAAATGCAGAAATCACTTAAAGTAGCAGTAAAACAGGCGAAATGCAGTCGCTAGCTTAATAACAGTGGGAAAGCCACAAAAATACTTATATCTGGTAGAAAGTCACTCTTTTAGCTCTCTGGTTATTAAACCTACTATTGAATATGTAATGCCTTTCCCAGTATGCCATGATGATGTTATTGTCTGCTCCTCCACAGGGAGACCCTATGGCAATTCCTTTTTTCTGCAAAGAATGCTTGTTATTGAAAAAAAAAAATTGTTACTAAGAACTAACTCGAACAATTCCATAATAAGGTTAATTGTCTCTTGGGGTGTTCCTTATTCTAATAATATCTTGTTTACCCATTCCTTACCAGTTAGTTATGGAATAACTATGGACAAATCACACACATCAGTGGCTAACATTATATCTTTCTGGTTATATTCAATCCCATTCATTAATTCCAAAAAGGACCATGAATCTTTGCAAATCTGTCTTTCTTTTTTTAGCACTTTCATAGTCTAAATATATGGCACATGCTGATGTTATGGAATCCCTTCCATCCACAAGTGGCCACATGGGGGTTATCAATATTGCTGTGGTTATTGGGAATTCCAGAAAAAAACGGAACTCTTGGTATCATAATGTCTAAATAGTTATATAAGTTAAGGTCTATCCTTTTCTCTAAGAAAATATCACTTAACTGGGTGTTAATATTTCTGTATGCCCCATTTAGTTTGTTTAATAAAACTTCTTCATATGTGTCAGTATTCAAAATTTCATTCATTTTATTATTGTACATATGTGCACCCATTACTACAGCCCCTCCACCTTTATCCAGTTTTATTATTCTAACTTTGTCTGCAATAGTTTTAAGGAATCTTGTTCCTGTCTATTTAGGTTTCGCTTATTAACTCTCACTTTTTTCTATGCGTATATAAATTCTTCAAATCCACTTGACAAATTTTTTCATAAGTAGCTAACCGGAGGTGGAGAGGTGGGGTATATATGGTACTAATACGGTACTTATTGTTCCCCCATTATACGTGTTATCCTGATGTAGTAATGAAAAATTCAATTTTCTTAGATATAGTTTCAAATCTATAACGGTGTTGGTATAATTAGATAACTTAGTGGGAATGCCATGCCTTTGGCTAATAAATTATTCAAATTGTTGTCAATACATACTTTAGAGAAATTATGCACTTTAAAGTCTTTTTCTTGGTTTAAAACTATTGTGACTTTGTTATTCACAGCATTGTTTTCTATATTTAGGACATCTTCATGTTGTTGAATCATTACCTCAAGTTCATAAGTCTCATTTGTAACTGAACTCAGTGGTTCATAAACCAGGTTCATGTTCTCCAGTTCTTGTTCTTGGTCCTCGCTCCATGAAATCCCACTCCTTGAAATCCCACCTGCTGTTGTTCCTTATTTTCAGAATTATTTCGATTCCTAAGCCTTTCAGACCTCCTCGATTTGGGGTATTCCTTGTTGTATACAGAAACTGCTTGTTCCTCTCTATTTCTGTTGTCACCTGCATTCCCATTGTGTGCATCATAATTGTTTGATACACCATTTCTGTTGTTACTTTTGTTTCTGTATTGGGAGCCAGGGGGGTTCAAATACACAGACCCATTGCCATAGTTATTTAAATCTCTAGTAATTTCATTCATTTTCCCAGTTTTTAACTTATCTAAGTATTGATCAGTAATGTTGTAAATACACAAACGTTCATATTTCATTCCCTCATAAAGTGCATCTTCTCTTATTGCCCTATCCAATGCTGATAATTCCTTGTAAAGAGCTTCAGTTTCTTTATCATTATTTTTTATCAATAATTCCCAAAGTTCCATTCCAAATCTATCAAACGTTTTTAGGAAGTCTAAATGTAGAGCTGAGTTGCCAGTCAGGAAACACCATAAATGCAAATCTTTGGGAATGGTTTTAAGCTTTATAAATTCCTTTAGGTAGGCATTTTCAATTTGAAGTTTTTTACATTTCATTAATTTATTATCAAACTCATTCAGCTTACCATCAATAGTTGGAACAGATTATCTCTGGCCAGGGGTAAACGTGAAGCTGGCTCCCAACCAGTCGTTCAACCTAGAAACTTCTCTCCTTACTCCTTGGGTACCACCATCTGCACTCTCCTGGTTTAATGCACATGCTCCTCTGGGCTCGTTGGATTCCATATTAAACTGTGCTGCTCCCCTGGTTTGTGTGGCCACAAAAATGTTTCTTGTGTTAGAACTTTCTCCAACTCCAAGACATTGTGATGTTAAATGAAAATCTGTAGCAGTGTTTCCTCTGGAAGAATTAGGTGCCAAACTTGTATTAGCTTCAGCTGGGATGCCTATTCGCTGGTATAAATAATCCATCCTTTGAGTCAGCTGCATGATAAGAGCAGTTAAGTTAGTAATACTTCTCTCCACTCCTTCAGCTTCTGTTTGCATGAGTAGCTGGGGGGGGGGTCCAGTTCACTGCCTGTAGCCATGACACATATGCAATACATTCACAGAAAACAGACCAAATAGACCAAACAAAAGCTGGTGCCTGGACCCAAAGCCACTCTTCTAGACAAACCCAATGAAAAAACACCAAAAAGTGAAAATTCAAACACTTTAATGGCATAAAAACAATAAAAAGTAAGTGCTTTCATTTAAAACAGTGTTAAACTTCATCAGACATGGTGTTAAGCACATCTCCTCTTTAAATACCAACAGTTTACATTTGATTGATTTGATAATAACTTGTCACATTGGATTTGCCAACAAGAATGGCTTTGGGTTCAGGCACCAGCTTTTGTTTGGTCTATTTGGTCTGTTTTCTGTGGATTTATTGCGTATGTGTCATGGCTACAGGCAGTGAACTGGACCCTCAGAAGATGCACTTTATGAGCGAATGAAATATGAACATTTGCCTATTTACAACAGTATTGACCAATACTTAAATAAGTTAAAAACTGGGAAAATGAATAAAATTACTAGAGATTTAAATGACTATGCCAGTGGGTCTGCATATCCAAACCCCCCTGGCTCCCAATATAGAAACAATAGTAACAACAGAAATGGTGTATCAAACAATTATGATGCACACAATAGGGTTGCAACAGAAAAAGAGAAGAACAAGCAGATTCTGTATACAACAAGGAATACCCCGAACTGAGGAGGTCTGAAAGATTTAGGAGTAGAAATAATTCCGACAATAAGCAACAACAGCTGGTGGTATTTCAAGGAGCGGGGTTTCATGGAGCGAGGACCAAGAACAAGAACTGGAAAACATGAACTTGGTTTATGAACCACTGAGTTCAGTTACAAATGAGACTTATGAACTTGAGGTAATGATTCAATAACATGAAGACGTCCAAAATATAGAAGAAAATACCATGAATAAGAAAGGCACAATAGTTTTAAACCAAGAAAAAGACTTTAAAGTGTATAATTTCTCTGAGCTAAGTATTGACAACAATGTGACTAATTTATTAGCCAAAGGCATGACATTTGTTCCCACTAAGTTATCTAATTATACCAACACTGTTATAGATTTGAAACTATATCTAAGAAAATTGAAATTTTCATTACTACATCAGGATAACATGTATAATGGGGGAACAATAAGTACCGTATTAGTACCATATATAACCACCTCTCCACCTCCGGTTAGCTACTTATGAAAAAATTTGTCAAGTGGATTTAAAGAATTTATAAACTCATAGAAAAAAGTGAGAGTTAATAAGGGAAACCTAAATAGATAGAAACAAGATTCCTTAAAACTATTACAGACCAAGCTAGAATAATGAAACTGGATAAAGGTGGAGGGGCTGTAGTAATGGGTGCACATATGTACAATAATAAAATGAATGAAATTTTGAATACTGACACATATGAAGAAGTTTCATTAAACAAACTAAATGGGGCATACAGAAAAATTAAAACCCAGTTAAGTGATATTTCAAATAGACAGACTTGCAGTAATATATGTGGCCTGCAACACACAATTTGCAGCTGCTATATAGATACGCAATGTCTAGGGCACCTCACTCTGATACAAATTAGGGTTGTCTGCTTCGAGAAGATGTGTTCACTCCTCCAGGTAATATACACGTGCCTTCATCATCTCCATTAGAAACTTTTTGTTATCATTAAGCCTCCTAGTGGTATGTTAACCCTCTGCAGGGGCTGACTTCTCTTCCAAAACATTATAATTCTTTTAACAGGCCCACCTGATTATGCCAGTGACAGACTTAACTTCTGGCATTGGTGTGTTTTCCATTTTTGTCCACCAGGATCATTGAAGCTGCAAACTAGTGTCCTCCAGATTTCTTTTCCTACAAGATGATGAGCAACAGCTCTGCCTAACAGGTAGTGCACGTGGGCTGTGAATGCTTGTAGCAGATTTGCTGAAGTTGTACAACCTCTGATTTCCAGCCCTCTAGATGGCATGAGCACACCTATGTGAACAAGACTCACAGCTGCTGACTGTTGGCTGCTGTAAACAGTAGGCTACCAAGTACTAACAGTGAGTTTCCATAGGTGCACACAACAGTACAGGTTTAGACAGGGATAAGAACACAGTAGGCACCACAGATATTCAATGCTAGGACAATGGAGCTACTCCACTGTTTCCCCAAACTGCAGGTAGGGATAGATATGTGCAGATGTATAGCTATGGTGTCTGGTAAACAGATGCACCCATGATTATAGAGGTGAAGGGCGTGCTTCACTGACTGCATTGGTTGGGGCTACAGTGGTATGACAGTGTAGTTATTTATCTGGGGCTACTAGCAGGTATCCCCACATCATAGGCATGCAGCATACATGAACAGAATATTGAGGATACTTTAGGGGTAGGCAGTCCTGATAGTGGGCTGTGTAGATATGCAGTTTAAGTTTTGACTGTACACAGGTGTTAAGTTGCAGGAAACCATAACATAGAGTAATTGACTTACCTATACTCTGTTTTAAGGAAAGGTTACACGTACATCACTCCAGACAAATCTCTCTTGCTGCACCACTACAGAACACTAGGCACTTTCGCTGGGATGAGTCTTCTGACAACTCTGTTTCTTTGCTGTCTGAAGTTTGCTTCAAAATGCTGCACTGACGTTGCTGCTGTTACTGCTGCTATTTATCTGCAGAATTTATTTAAAATTGTAGCAAATCTGAATAAGCCACAGATAGATAACAGTCTGTATGACATGTATGCAAATGCAGCTAAACTCGCAGTTGTATGTGAACCCCATCCAGGGGCTGACTTCTCTTCCAAAACATAATAATTCTTTTAACAGGCCCACTTGATTATGCCAGTGACAGATTTAACTTCTGGCATTGGTGTGCTTTGCACTTCTGTACACCAGCATCATTGAAGCTGCAAACTAGTGTCCTTCAGATTTCTTTCCCTACAAGATGATGAGTAATAACTCTCTAGATTTCTGGTGAAACTCGTGGGTGACTTGAGGCACAGCTAGTGTGCAGAGTATATCACTGATACACTTTGAACTATGGCTCATACATGCTGTCTTCACATGTACATGCATTCTACTTCATGGCTGCACTAGGCTGCCCTGCTCATGATTTAGAATGCATACTGGCAGCAAAAATCCAAGACAACTATGTTGCGTATTCTTGGTAATGGCTACAAATGCTAGTGTCCCCTTTTGCAATGTCTACCTGTTGTGCCAAAGAGAACATGATCATCTTTTCATTTTTTTTTCAGCAAGTCAGTACAGAGAGTGGCTGCTGGGCCTGAACTAGAGCCATTCCTAAGCCAAATGCATGGTGTGACCTGAGCTACTCAGAGAGGCTATTGGCATCCACCAAACTGGTTACTAATGCAGGTGATAGTATGATGACCTCAAGGCCACTAACATGAGGATCTCCTGCAGTGGAAGGCAGAGGTTAAGTCAGAAAGGCCAGAATGGTATAATAGGTATAGTGCACTTTTAACCCTTTTTCTGACATTCACAGCTGTGTTCTTAATAGAGGCCTTCTCCACTGACAGATACCAGAACATGATAGGTGGGGTACTGTGGTGGACTGTCTTGATGCTGTGCCTGTTGCTTGACTATCTGTTTTGGAACGGTTACATACTGTGGGATGCTGCATAGCTCTTCATTGTGAGGTTGGCAGAACCATGTCAGACTTCCACTATCTTGCAAGTAAATTATTAGATATATCTTAGTTTCACAGTTGTGGGTAAATTTCACACATCTGCTATTATGCATGTCCATGTGGGAGTGTAGTTTTGCAGAGAAGCCTATCTCTCACCTACACCTGCATGAGAAGACTGCTTATTAAGGTTGCCACTTATCCATTTTTTTTCTGGACTGTCTGGAAATCAGATTGATTCTCCTGTAGTCGGGAGAACACTGTACAAACTCCAGTATTCTGTTTCAAAATGAAAACAGACTATTGAAGTTTGTTAAAACAGCTGATTTACTATGCTTGTTTACAGAAAAGCATAGTAAATCATCTTAAAGCAGGCATCAGGAACAGAAAAAAGAGGTGTTTCCATCAGATGATACCATAGTGGTGTCACAAAATCGGCGGGGTGTGAACAAGAGAGGGGTGGGAATGGGCGGGATTAAATGTGATGAGAGGGGTGTGGCCTTACTCTGATTTAGCCACAACAAAAGGTGGCAACTCTACTGCTTATCCCTTGTGCTTTTAGCATAACAAGGCTGAAATATGCATATCCACAGCTAGTGGGGTTTGGATTTATTGGCCTGAAACTGTCCATTGAAATGACTTAAAAAGAAACAAGTCATAGGTATTCAGAATCACCAGTTAGCTGAAACACCTGATGTTCATAAGGGTCATTTGCATATATCCCATGTGCATCTAATACAATAGGTTTGAGAGGTCACTCAGTGGAAGTTCGAGCTTGGCTGGAGTTTTCATTTAGTTTTTACTAATTGCGCTTTTAGCATGGAAAAGCACAACGTCAGTCATGCTGTCTGCCACAACAGGCAACTAACACTTGCTGCAAAGCATTTTTAGTTTAGAAAGGCCCTACTAACTTGTATTATATCATTTATATCAATCGCAGGACATCTTTTCTCATGTCATTCATCTCATTGTGTCCCCTTCTTGCACTCCTTTAGGTAATGATGATGCCAATGAGCTACACCACAATAGCCACAGCCAGTCCGTGTCCTTGTTTTTGTGTTTGTGACAGGTGAGAGGGTTGGAGAAATCTTGCTTGCGTGGTTCTCTCTTCTCCCTGGCAGGTAATCCAGCTTAATCATTTGCTCTGGCAGAAGGTAACTGAGGCAGATGGCCTACAGTGTGGCTATTAACATGCTCCATTTGGGTATATAGCACATTCATTTGATTATCAGAACCCCATAATGAGAGCAAAGCATGACAGTTGTAACCACCCACCCCGACTCATCTGAACCATGTTATGCCTCTGACAGTCATCCTCCTGGGCTGGTTGGAAGCCAGCAGTTGCCCATTACATAAACTTTACTCTACCAAGTACACCACGATCACCTTGTGCCACAACTCAACCATTGTGCATTGGTGACTCCTACCCATGATGATCAGTTGTCTGCACACAATTTATTTCTTTTCATCATTTCACCCCCCCACCTAGTGAATGAATTATTGTCTTGCTTGTAGTTTATGATTACTTGTGTGTGTGTGTGTGTGTGTGTGTGTGTGTGTGTGTGTGTGTGTGTGTGTGTGTGTGTGTGTGTGTGTATGTGTGTGTATGTGTGTGCAACCCTGCTGCCTACACTATCCCAACTTTCTTTACCTGTTTCCCTGACACTCAACCATCATACCTTCTCTTTATATATATATATATGTATATATATATATATATATATATATATATATATATATATATATATATATATATATATATGTGTGTGTGTGTGTGTGTGTGTGTGTGCGTGTGTGTGTTTATACAGGTATATCTATCTATCTATATATATGTATATATGAAAAGGGGTATCTATCACCCAGAAATGCTTTTGTTTATCCTTTCCTTTTGTGTGCACTTCTGCTATATTTACCCATTTTCTACTGTCCTATAGTCTTCACCACTTTCATGGAATCAGTAACTGTGCAAGTGACTGGACACCTGAGAGCAGGTGTTAGAAATGTGCTGTACATTAGTCAAATGTGGCACTTGCTGAGAACTTGCTTCAACACATCATTGTCTACTGCCTGTTGCCTTCAAGTATCATTTGCCCCAGACTAGACAGTACATAGCCATTACCTTACTCTTCTGTTTGATTAGCTTGCACTCATTTTCTCTTGAAGTGATTGTGGATTCAAAAGTTTAGCAGCACAGCAGCACATATTGTCATGGCTTGTATCTTTAATTGTGGCTCACACTTTTTTTTTATCACAGATAAGTGATACAAACTTTGTTTATTCATGCATCACATCTCCATGAGTCTCCACCTATGAATCTCATTACACCATTGAATCTCATTACACCATTGCTGCCCTGTTCTACAAAATAGTGTCACATGCATTTAACAGAAAACCTGGCATCTACCATTATGATGTGAATGGCAGATTTTCTTTTCATGAACATGCACCATATAACATAACATAAAATGAAAATAAGCGTTGCCTTTTGGAATTCTAAAATAAATATGACACCCAAAAAAGTGCAAACATATGAATAGAATTGATAAAAGAAGCAGTTTTGCACAAAATCTGTTGTGGTATGAAACAAAGTCTTTATCCCTTTGGGGAAATAACATGGCTTACTAATTCTATGTCAAAATTACACGATTAGGTATGTTCTTAGAATCTGTATTATGGAAGAAAGAGATTCAACTATTGTTTTTGACTGGAATGACAAATGCTATGAAAATATCAAAACAATGAATAGCTCATTAAAAGAACCAAAACATTCTCATAGGTTCATAGGTAAGTACTAGGCCAGCTGCCTTTGTGGGTCATTATAAGCCTAATCAATTTTCCTTTTGTTGATTGAATTAACCTATTCTGTTTGGTTTCAGATTGGCCATATCCATTCTATATTATATATTATCCTTACTGAGAATAACTGTGATCATATCGTAAATAATTTGAGGAGACCCATGCATGCAATAAAGTATTTAGGAGCTACCTCTGTCCATTAGTAGCACACGGAGCAGTCTTGGGACAAATTTTCTATTACCCATCCATGGAACTAAGTTGCACTTGAATATGACTAGAGATGGACCTTGTTTTACACGGACAGAGAGTTTGTTCTGGAGCCAGGGTATCCTCTCTGAGATATACTTGTCCCTCAAAACCATTCTGTTGATGCTACAGAAGAAGTTTAGATTCATGGATAAAGTATTTTGATGCCATTTAACTTGTTAATGTGCAGTGGGTCCATCAGTGTTGGATCAGAGGGTGCCTTACATGCCAGACATGGGTCACCTCTTAGTAGTCTGTAAGACACCAAGTAAGGTGACAGGGCTTCAAGTCAGTCCTTCTAGACATATTGCATTGTAGACTTGTGGGATTCCAGTTGTTGCATGTGTTGGAACAGATACATGATAAAGAGGGTATTATACTCGATAACTGGCCTAATGAGAGCTGAGTAAAGTGGGACAATGACATCTCTACATCTATACACACTTTGTGTATAAGCTGTGCAATATAAAAGAACCTTCTCATGACAGTGGAAAACTGTGGATCGAAAGCTAGGTCACTGTCCACATATGTTCCCAAATCCCAGACAACTGGGTCAACTCTTAGGGCAGCATTGTCAGTGCGTTAGTTTCCCGGGGCAGATTCCTTCCCAAAGAATACTATAACGCATATCTTGGCATTCCATGATTTTAGCACAAGTTATTTGTTTGGGACAAACCTTCCTACAGGATGGCTAAGTCATTTGGGGATTCAATTACTGCTCCTAGCTTGTAGTTATTTGCAGACTTAATCAGCTAAAGCCCTTTTGGTATATGTTGTTACTTTAGAGAAATAGATGCCAATCAGGAAAGGTCCCAGCACTGAACCCCTTTCGTGATCTTTCAGAAAAGTCCACCAGGTTGCATAAACATGAGACAGGTCTAGTGCTTGGAGGTTCTCTGTGTCCTTATTGATTAATTCCGTATCTTTCCATTGTTTTCATATGTGGCTCATCAGACTTGTAGGTCTGTAATTGCATGAGTCTGTGGAAAGTTATCACTTATACAGGGGAATTACCATAGGTGATCTCCATTCACATAGTAGAAAATGTGTATGGAGTGTTATGGAGTGGATATGTCAAGATTCATGCATCCAGGGATATTGTCTGGACCTATTGATGCAGTATTTTCAGCTTTTGATAGTGCTTTTAGGACTTAGTACTGTGTGACAGCTGATGAATTGGTTTCAGGTATATCTTGTGGGACACAGAGATGGGTAAAGTTTGAGATTCATTTATCGATCAGTAGGTTTGTTATATCTTCAGCTTCATTCTAGTTAGCATCACTCACAGTCAGCTCAGTACCCTGCTGCATTGGGCTTCCAAGATAAGAATCATAACTAAAAAGGTCTTGTGTTTGTCTTTGGCTTGGGTGGTTATTTTAGCTTCAGACTTGGATTTTATTAAGCTCCTAAGTTGTTTGTTTATTTCAATGATGAGGGCTGTTTCATTCTTGGAAGTACTGTTCTTACTTATGGTCAAAATTCTCTTCCTTTTATTATAAAACTTGTTGGTATTATGGTTCCACCATAGGGAGTTGTTTCTGAGGTTTGCCCTCTGGTTTTAGTACAGGGAACAGCTGCAACTATGCATCAGTTTACATGCTGGTATGGTGTACATTTCTATATATTCAGGTGAGTTAACTGGATTTGGTGGGGATTTTAAGCTTGCCAATGTATCAGTTCAGAATAGGTAGCTTGCCTTAGAGAAATTTCTAAAAGTGCCTTGGGTGGAAGGGGTCACTGGTTTCAATACAAGAGAGCTTTATGGTCAGATCTAACAAGTGCAAGATGTTCCCATATTAGTAAGGGCAATATCCAAGATGTTAGTCCCCCTAGTAGGTACTTTAACTAACTGTATCAGGCCATTTGTATTAACAAAGTCCTGGTATCTCTGTGCTTTTGCACTTGTCATGGTGTAGATTTCCCAGTCTATAGCTGCATAGTTTAGAACATCTAGGAAATTATATTGGGTTCAATAGTGATGACTCCAGTTCTTGTAGACAGGCATTGTGGCTTTCTTGGATTATAGAGGGAGTTCTATAGCTAACTAATATGTGGCACCGAATTTTTCTGATGGCTATTTGGACATGAAAAAACTCTACTGCATCATACTTCAGTCTTGATGTAAGTCTTTTCTGGATGAAGACTAAAATACTGCCACCCTTTTTTCCCTCCTATGCAGTAGCTGGTCTAAACATGTGGAAGGCATTACAGCTCTGCACAGCTGAAGTGCTCTCTGCCTTTTTAAACCACATTTCAGTCACTAAACAGATGTCTACATCCTCCAGGTTGAGGGGGGCTTGTAGGGAGTGAAGTTTTTTGTTTAGGCTCCTAGCATTTTTCAGTAACACTTTCATATTTTCCTTTGCTTGCTTTGTAACATTGATAGTTTTATCAGGCTGGCATTGCCAAAACAAAAGGCACTGTGGACTGTGCCAATAATCAAAACTCTGCAGGGGACAAATGCAAGCCATCCTTGGCAAAACAGCATCATCTGTCAATCATATCCTCCCAGGATGACATATTTTGGATCCCCTTCAAATGACACCATAAACTAAGCCAATTATTAAAATCAATTATTTTTTGTTCATATCAAAACATCATCCTTGGAGAATGTTGAATGGTGCACAGTGCTAGACTCATACCTGTCTGGGATACATAGTCAGAGGACACCATCATGTTTCTCTCTATATAGTCCAGGGAGGTAAGTCTGAACTCACTGGCACCTACACGTATTATGTCATATTGCTCCTTGTTGTTCAAAGACATGAGTGCATGTGTGATTGATGGATCCTCACACTGGACTAGGAAATAACCATCACTGTTTCTTTCTCAGCTTGGTAAATGAAACATATGTATACCATACAATGGATTTACCTCTAACTAGAATGTTTGGTTGGGTAGATACCTTCCTTACGGGCTCATCATCAATGACTTTGGGACTCCTTCTACTATGCTAGGAGGTAGGTTTAATGTTCTGAGTGTGCTTTGTGCTTGTGTTGTGTTTTGGAGGCCTTTGAGTTCCATACAAGTTAATCTTTAGAATTTCAGCTTATGATTGATTATGTGTATTGTAATAGCCTTGGTCAGGTGTGCTGTGTGGTGTACTGCTGATGATTTTAGTGCCTGAGTTTACTGTGTGTAAGATTTTAGCCTCCAAAGACAGCATATAAATATACATCTCTCACACACTATGTTATACTGTTTGAGTAATAAATGATCAATCAGACCACATGAGACCTACATGACTGTCTCAAGATACCCATCTTAATCAGGCTGGCTACAGAAGTTGTACAAAAGTGGTGGTTCATGTTTTGACAGAAATAATTCAGGTGATGCAAGTGTGAATATAAATGGTTGGAGTCTGCTTTATTTAGGATATCATTTGGCTGAACATATTACTCAGGCATTTAGAAGTATCTGTTTCTCTAGGAAGTAAAAACTAAATGAAAACTCCAACCAAGCTAGAACTTCCACTGAGTGACCTCTCAAACCTCTTGTATCAGAGGCACATGGGATGTATGCAAATGACCCTTATGAATATCAGGTGTTTCAGCTATATGGCAATTCTGAATGCCCATGACTTATTTCTTTTTGTCATTTCAATGGACAATTTCAGGCCAATAAAGCCAAACCCCACTAGCTGTGGATATGCATATTTCTTCATAAGGGTCATTTGCATATATCCCATATGCCTCTAATACAAGAGGTTTGAGAGGTCACTCAGTGTAAGTTCTAGCTTTGCTGGAGTTTTCATTTAGTTTTTACTTTGTTTTAGTTTGTTTAGTGGCATATTTTGCAGTCACCCTAATGGTAATGGACATCTGCTGGGTATAACAGCCCTGTGTTTCGTATGCTTAGTCAAACACGCTGCTTGTACTGTGATGATGAGGTCATAGCAAGGGTGGGGATTGGCTTTATTCATCTGAAATTGTCCATCAATATGACTTAAAAAGAAATAAGTAATAGGCATTCAGAATCGCCATATAGCTGAAAAATCTGATGTTGATAAGGGTCATTTGCATATATCTCATGTGCCTCTGATCAAGAGGTTAAGTTTTAGCTTGGTTGGAGTTTTCATTTACTTTTTACTGATTGTTTTTTCTGTGCGACCTTCTCACTCTTTACCTTAGCTAGTTGGGAGATTTTGCAGTCACCCTAATGGTAATGGACATCAGCTGGGTATAACAGCCCTGTGTTTCATATGCTTAGTCAAACACTCTACTTGTGCTGTGCTGATGAGGTTATAGCAAGGCCAAAATACGCATATCCACAGCTAGTGGAATTTGGCTTTATTGGCCTGAAATTGCCATTGAAACGATTTAAAAAAAAATAAGTCATGGTCATTCAGAATTGCCATATAGCTGAAACATGTGATGTTCATAAGGGTCATTTACATATATCCCATGTGTCTCTGATGCAAGAGGTTTGAGAGGTCACTCAGTGGAAGTTCTAGCTTGGCTGGAGTTTTTGTTTAGTTTTTACTGATTGTTTTTTCTGTGTGACCTTCTCACTCTTTGTGTTATTTCTCTAGCCAGGGATGCACTACAGTGCAAGATGCATTTATTTGCACTTTGCACATGTTATCTGAGCCTCAGACCTGGATTTCTAAGAGGTTTTATAGATGTTGCAGGTTTTTTATAGGGAGGAAAGCTCTTGCACAGACAATCCGCTATTGAGTGAATCCAGAGGTGGTGACTTGCTGAATGCAGCTCAGCACAGCTCTTTTCTTCTCTCTTTTCAACCCCCAGTGAACTGCCTGGATCTCTTACAGTGCATAGGAACTTCTCCATTTCAGTGAGTGGTGGCACAGTATCAAGACCACCACCAGTAGGCTTCCATTCCCATGTTACAGAACTTGCTCTTTCTTGCTCTTTTCTTGGTCTTAGTGATCATGTCACTGGCCCCATGTATGCTGGTGGGATAGTCATGGTCGTGGCCACCCAAACATTGACATCACTGACCACCTGCTGCCAGAATCGGTCATAGAAGGGCTTATTAGCTATGACCTTCTGCAAGAGATGTGATCCATATTGACAGAGAGCCTGCATATTACCTCATTGTTAGGATCTGAAAATGCTTGTTTATATGACCCAGATTTATTGGAAGCCATATCCCTGTATGGAGTTTAATAAAACACAAAAAAATATATACGTATCAAAAAAGAAGCAATCAACCGACAACAAAACAATATGCACTTCTGCAAGCATCATTAACATACAGTAATGAACTAATCCTTTTGACTACACGCATGTAATACATAACTATACCCCCCCTAACAAATAATGCAATAATAAACATGTTATGGCTGAACAAAAATTTTAACTCGAATAGATAGTATTATTAACAATGAATCGAGTGTATGAAATGCAAATAAATGTTAACATTTGACATTCACTTTGTTGATGTCAGGCATATACTAATGGCTTAACACAGTTTTTGGTCTAAAAATGTAACCTTTACATTGCTAGTATTCATAGAAACTGTACTCACATCTGTTCACATCGTCACATAAATATTGCTACAAAAGCCATGTAACATTACATAAGGGTACTTCAAATAACAACTCTACTTTTTATGATAACACAAAAGGACAAACTGTAGACTTCAGGCAATGTTATCTAAAAGATAAGCCAGCACAACTGTTTAGCCATTAAATAGTAAAGACACTTCACATACCTTCACATGATTTGTATGAAAGTATGAAAAAAATAATACACTTGTAGAAGTCAAAAAGCAGTATCTGAAGTTGTTAAATCAAAGCAGTGTTCCACAAGTGCCTTAACACCACCTTGTACTTTATGATGCATATTAACCACTCTGGACAGTGAACATATGTAAACTAGATGTCAACTCATTATCATTTATGAATCACACAGCTGCTCAAAGTGCTAGATAGGTAAACATCACGTGAGGACCTACATATTGCTGTGCACATGCCCTAGCAGTACCATTATGTGAGGGCCTACAGATGTCTGTGCACAAACCATAGCAGTACCATCATGTGAGGACCTACATATTGCTATGCACATGCCCTAGCAGTACCATCATACGAGGACCTAAACATTGCTGTGCACATGCCCTAGCAGTACCATCATGTGAGAACCTACACATTGCTGTGCACATGCTTTAGCAGTACCATCATGTGAGGACCTACACATTGCTGTGCACACACCCAAGCAGTACCATCATGTGAGGACCTACACATTGCTGTGCACACACCCAAGCAGTACCATCATGTGAGGACCTACACATTGCTGTGCACAAACCCAAGCAGTACCATCATGTGAGGACCTACACATTGCTGTGCACATGCCCTAGCAGTACCATCATACGAGGACCTAAACATTGCTGTGCACATGCCCTAGCAGTACCATCATGTGAGAACCTACACATTGCTGTGCACATGCTTTAGCAGTACCATCATGTGAGGACCTACACATTGCTGTGCACACACACCCAAGCAGTACCATCATGTGAGGACCTACACATTGCTGTGCACACACCCAAGCAGTACCATCATGTGAGGACCTACACATTGCTGTGCACAAACCCAAGCAGTACCATCATGTGAGGACCTACACATTGCTGTGCACATGCCCTAGCAGTGCCATAATGTGAGGACCTAAACATTGCTGTGCACATGCCCTAGCAATACCATCATGTGAGGTCCTAAACATTGCTGTGCACATGTCCTACTAGTGCCATCATGTGAGGACCTATGCATTGCTGTGCTCACACTATAGTAGTACCATCATGTGAGGACCTACACATTGGTGTGCAAGTGCCCTAGCAGTACCATCATGTGAGGACCTACACATTGCTGTGCACACACCCTAGCAGACCATCATGGGAGGACCTACACATTGCTGTGAACATGCCCTAGCAGTGCTATCATGTGAGGATCTATGCATTGCTCTGCACACACCCTTGTAGTACCATCATGTGAGGACCTACATACTGGTGTGCATGTGCCCTAGCAGTACCATCATGTGAGGACCTACTCATTGCTGAGCACACACCCTAGCAGTTCCATTGTGTGAGGACCTAAACATTGCTGTGAACATGCCCTAGCAGTACCATCACATGAGGACCTACACATTACTGTGTACATGCCCTAGCAGTACCACCATGTGAGGACCTGCACATTGGTTGCACATGCCCTTGCAGTAGACGAATGAGTATTGAAACGTATGGCTTGCTAAGGGCTTGCAAGTTTGACTTATTAGCAGGCGTACATAAGTAGGTTCATAGGTTCATAGGTAGATACTAGGCTATCTGACCTAGGGCATTTATAAGCCTAGCCAGAGTGTATTTGGCTTCCGCCTCCCTATTAGATTAGCCTACTGTGCCTCTGTAAAGTAGGTCACAGGAGGTACCCTTTTAAGATTAGTTTACTGTGCCTCTGTCTAGCAGGGACACAGAAGAGATCACAGGGGTGAATTTGCGATTTCCCATCCACGCGTCCAGATTTCGCTTGAAGAGGGTCAGCGAGGGGCTATGTCTAACATGAATTGGAATTCTATTCCAGAGTGAGGGGAGCCTCTGGGAAATGAATCTGTCCCCCCAGCATGTCCTATTTATTTTTGTGCTGAGGTTTAGGTCCCTGCAGCGCGTAGCTCTAAGGGGATTGGATTTTTTGAGGTGGAGCATGTCCATTAATTCTGGGTTTGACATGGCTTTGTATGTCAGGCATAGATCGCCTCTGAGTAGGTGGTAAGCAACTGAGTAGAGCTGGAGTTTCTTTAGTCGAGCTGCATAGGACATCTGTTTGCAGCCCATGATCCTCTTGGTGAGGCACTTTTGGGGTCTCTCCAGTTGCTGCAGGTGTCGGGTAAGGTACATCCCAAAAGGGGCATTGTATTCAATTATGGGCTTGATGAGTGACGAGTAGAGGGGTACAATGACCTCTCTTGATCTAGATGCGAACCCTTTTGTTATAAGGTGGGCTATATAGAAGGTCTTTCTAACCACTTTGGCAACGTGATTATCAAAGGAGAGATTACTATCTACGTTGGTCCCCAAATCTCTAATTACTTCTTCAGTACTTAATGGATTACCACCTATGTGGTAATTTGTGGGCACCTTGTTTTTCCCAAAGGGGATGACTATGCACTTTTTAGCATTTAGCTTGAGGCCGTGGCTCTGGCACCAAGCATCCATCTCTGTGAGACCCTTTTGGAGGATGCTTGTGTCAGCTGGAAATTCGATTATGGCCCCCATGAGTAATTAAGGGTTTAAAATTCCTGCCACTTCACCTACAGAGGGTGTGTCATGGAGAATATGCTTACAAAAGAAATGTGAGAGTACTCTGACTTACTTAGAAGATAAAACATTATAACACATTTCTGAATATATGGTTAAGAGGTTACCCTGCCTGTGAGTACAAATAGCATAAATTATGTTACATACATGAAAAAGAAACACAATATAAAGCATAATGCCATTATGTTACAAATGTATAAAATGAGTGTTAAAGCTCACACAAGAAAGGGTAGAAAACACATTTCTATTGCATATGTTTGTCAGTCATTAACATAAAATGTTTTTTAAAGTATAGATAAATGGAGCATGGAATAACATACTGATATATTGTATTTATTTATATGTATGTATATACATTTATATAAATATATTAATTATTTTACATAGTATTACTTTACATTTATTTCATTGTGCAGACTATGACATCATTTCCTGTAATGAATCATTTAAAAGGTGGTTAGGTGGTCATTATTTGTTTTTCTGAAGAAGTTCACATCATTAAAAGTGGATGAAAGCGCTAGCTCATTGTGCCTCAGTGTGTCTCTTGGTTGGATCCTGTTTTTTTCATTTTCAAAGTTACTAGTTTATGCTTTCCAGCTTGGTTTACTGTTGTTTCAAAAATTTACCCCACTTTTTGAATTGAACTGAAAAAATAAGGAACGCATTGCATTTGATTTGACATCAATAAATGACGTTTTTGTTGCTGAGTCTTGGTAGACAAGTCTGAAATTGAAGGTAGAAACTTTGTACACTTCAAGCCCAAGCAAGCAGCACTAACTTCGTCTGTCAGTCAGGTTTTTTTTGTCCAGTTTAATGTTGTTTAATGCCAAGAATAAGGTCTTGCAAAAGTATGTACAGGAAAAAATTGTGAGTAAAGCCATTGCTAGATTTTTAAGGATGCTAAAAGCTTCCGGTATTCAGTTCCAAGCATTCAAAATTTCTTGTTCATAGTGACACTCATCATTCTGCAGGCAATTTCTCTCCAGATCCTCAAGTTTAGACCTCAGGTCAACAAACACTTGAGTTCAGATGCTAGACTGGAACTTTGGTAACTGCAGCTCTAATCCTTCAATTTCTAGCCATTGGAAATCATTTAATTCAATAGTACACTACTACATCCGGATACTTAATTATTTTAGTTGTCTGTTCTAAACTTCTGAATTGATTAAATCTTCCACCAAACTGATCAATTATTGAGTTTAAAATCAGCTGGTACTTTATATGCAAGAACTCCATTTCATTTTGTACATCCGAGCTGACCGCCTCAAAATATTTTTAGTCATGGAAAATATTCATATGTTTTAGTCCCCACAACTCATTTTAAAAAATGATGTCTAGTTTCAAAGGCTTTTATGTAAACAAACATAATGTCAATATGTTTGCCAAAACCTTGCAACTTTAAGTTCAGTTCATTCATACAAACTGAGAGGTCTGTAAAAAACACCAGTGTGCTGACCCATATAAAATCACTGAACTGTAGAAACTGTTCCAAATTTCTATTCTCAACATATAACTTAATTTCTTCATAGCACAGTTGATTCAACTTCCTGCATTTGTGCAAAAAAATCTGGCTTGTGAAGGGATCAAGCAGCTGTTAAATTCACTACTTTTGTTACAGGTGTCATTACATCATGTAGTTCTATGAATCCTGCCTTGGAACACAACACCTCCTAGTGGATAATGCAATGAAATGGCACAAGTGGATGTCAAGTAAATGCCATAATCAGTTTTACAAATCCAACCTTTTTTTCCACCATGCTGGGTGTCCCATCTGGCGTCAGCAGACACAACTTTAGACACATCAATGTTTAGGTGACAGAGCAGTTTTGGAGCAATTTTGCATATTTCATTTCCTGATGTACTTATTGACACTGTTTCTAGCTTTAACAGCTCTTCTCTCATTATATGAGCAATGAATAATCTAGCAATGATGGCCAACCAAGCTGATGATGTGACATCAGTGCTTTTGTCAAGACAAATCGAAAAATGTTTACAATTATTTAAGTCTCCTTTTAATTGTTGTATGTTGGAGATTATTGTCCTCACTCTGTCTTTAATGATATTTCTGCTGAGTTGTAAATCGGAAATATTCTTAATAATAGCATTTTTATTTTGCATATCTTGAAACAAAAAAAGTCCACATTTTAGAAGAATTTCTTTAATACATTCTCCTTCACTGGGGGCCTTTCCATGCTGACCTCTTTAATGTTCTGAAAGTTGCTGATGTTAAATTCATAGGGTGTCTTAAAAATGTAGGGAAGTTATTTGATTGACACTCATTGTGGTGTAGCTACTGAGAAACATATTTCTTCCTTTCATCCTTCCTTTTTTTCCAAAAAACAGTGATGATTTGTTTCAAAATGTCTTTTTAAATTCCATGTTCTGCTTACTATTGTTTCATGACACAATAGGCACAAACATTTGCCATTTCTGTTAATAATGCCATACTTCTCAGTCCATGCATGTTGAAAACTTTGACCACTTCTTTTATCACTCAATTGGAATTTTTTTTTTTTAATTTGTGGTTCCTCCATAACAGGAATAGAACATTAAAGAAAAAAATCTGCAGGTTCTATAATTCTCTAAGAGCTCTCACAGTTTCAAAATTTATTTCTCCTAACATTTCATTCTTATCACCAGTAGAGGTAGCAACATCCTTGACCTGGTCATTACTAACATGGGCAACCATTACTCTACACCAATAGTCAACTCCTCCCTGGTTAGATCCGACCACAAACTAATCACCTTAGAAATCCACATCCCTCCCACCTGCCCCCCACCGCAAAGGTAACCACCATGAAAAACTTCTCCAAAGCTAACTTTGGGCTCCTAAAAACAGAGATGGCTAACTTCACGGCACCCATGCAAATGAAGATCAGTAGCATGACTGCCAAATCATACACCAATGCATTCTATGAGCACATACACAAATGCATGGATCTCAACATACCCAACAGAACCAAGACACTCTCCTCCGAAAAAAGGAAGCTAATCTGGTGGTCTCCTGCCCTAAACAAACTCTACAACAGAAGGAAGAAACTGATGCAGAATAATGTGAAGTCCCAAGACTGGAAAAACTCTCTCATCAGCCTCAACAAAAAGTTGAGATCCCTCATCAAATCATCTAAAGCTATCTGTGAAAACAGAATTGCAGCAGATAGTAAAGAAAACCACAGGGCTTTCTATAGTTATGTAAAGAATCTCCATGGCAATACCCAGATTTGCTCTGAGCTACTGCACAATGTACCTCCTATACCGAGCCAACAGATATTGCCAATATACTGGCTGACAGATTCAGTGCCAACTTTACCCCTCCCCCCCAAGGGACCAGTCACAATACCAGTAGATTGCCAGGCACCCAGTATCACTGCTGCACAGGTTAAAACAGCACTGTCCAAGGCCAAGAATACAGCTTCTATGGGACCTGACAATATCCCTGGCTGTGTTCTTCATCAACTACACAGTGAACTGGCACCTCACCTGTGTGCCCTGTTCAATCAGTCAGACTGCCAATTTCTCCGAAGTCCAGGCCAACACAAAGGGACTCTGACTGACAAAGTTCACATATGATTGCAAGTTGGGAGTTATTATTAACTCCCCGAGTGATGTTGACATCCTACAGAAAGGCCACACTGAGACCAACGACTGGTGTCAGAACCATGGCCTTAAGCTCAATGCCAAAAAATGTGTCATCATCCCCTTTGGGAAAAACCTGGTTCCTATGAATTAGCACATTGATGGTATTCCACGGAACCCAGAAAGTGTTATAAGGGATCTGGAAACACAGGTTGACAGCAACCTCTCTTTTGACCACCACATTGTCACTGTGGTCAGAAAGTCCTTCTATGTGGCACATTTCATGACTAAGGGTTTTACATCCAGGAAGAAAGAGGTCATTGTCTCCTTCTGCTTATCCCTCATTAAGCCAGTCATTGAGTACAATGCCCCATTTGGCATTTACCTCAATAAACACCTTCAACAACTGGAGAGGCCACAAAAGTACCTCACAAAGAATATCCTTGGCCTTAAACATTTGTCCTATATGGACAGACTAAAAAAAAACTCCAACTATTCTCTGTCTCATATCGCCTACTTAGAGGCAATCTCTGCTTGACTTACAAAGCCATGTCTGACCCAACTCTGTTAGAAATGCTACATCTAAAGCAATCCCAATCCCTCCGAACAACATGCTCCAGAGACCTCAACCTCATTACCACAATCAACAGAACATGCTGGAGTGGCAGGTTCATAACCCAGAGACTGCCCATGCTATGGAATAAACTTCCCATACATGTCAAGCAGAGCACCTCACTGGGCCTCTTCAAGAGAAATCTTGATGAGTGGATGGGAAATAGAAAATTCAGCCCAGGGATCACTGCAGTGGCTTTACTTGCCAGAGGCACTGGAAACTAAGGTCAGGTGGCACAATGCCAGGGTAATCCTATGGGCTAGGCTTGTAAAGGTCCCAGGGCCATTAGCCTAGTACACACACCTATGAACCTATGAGCATCTTCAGAGGAATTGCAAACTGTGATTCTTATATGCATGCAGTATCACATTTACATTCAATGAATGGTGCAATTTATTATTTTAATTTCATTAAGTTCTTGGCCATAAATTATATGGGCCAAGGTCTGTTGCTTTTTCTTTAACTTTAACACGTGTGAACAAATGTTAAAAAACATTTTTCCTCCAAAGGTTGTTGTTGTTGTTGTGTCTTTCGACTTTTCCCGGTTAGGGGTCGCCACAGCGGAACTCCGGTCCGCTAATGATTGGCAGTTGATTTTTACATGCTGAGTTGCCAGTCCTAACGCACAACCTTCAATTAAGGTACGCCCATTCATGCATGTCTCCATGCAGAAGACACTCTAGCTGAGAGTCGAACCGGTCAGCGACTTACTGCGAGGCGGCAACGCTACCGCAGCACCACCACCGTGGATCATATTTTTCCTCCGAAGGTGAATTGCCAAATAACTCCATTTGCTCATTTATGGAGGGCTTTGCTTTTTTATGCAAAGTTTTCAAAGATTCAAAGAAACTTTATTGTCATTTAGGACCGTGCAAGTGCACCCTAAATGAAATTACAAATGCCAGCTCATGAGAGAAATGCAGTGCAAATAACGTAGATAAAATGGCATCATAGAATAACATAAGAAAGAAAATAACAACACGTATGACATGCAAGAGGTAGTTCACATTACATAAACACATTCAATACCCATTATCCAGTGATAAATAATAAATAAATACCCACCACCAAAATCCTTCATTAAGATAGAGAATAAATAGAGACTATTTGATAGCAGCTGTTTAGATACCATATTGCACTTGTTAACCTTAGATGTATTCAGTATGGCCATCATATTGCATAATAGTAATACTGGTAGTAATTGCTCAGGGCAGCAGGATTAAATGAAAAAAAGAGGCTTCAATGTATCAGGTATTGTGGTTGGTGTCCGTGTTAATAAGTCTTACAGCTGTAGGATACAAACTGTTCCTGAATCTGGTAGTCCTACAGTGGCAGCTGCAGTACCTCCTTCCAGATGCAAGTTGTGAGAACCAGTTGTGGGCCAGATGGGTTGAATCAGCTAGGATTTTGTATGTTCTCTTTCTTGCTCTTGTAAAAAGAAAGATCCTGAATAGAAGGGAAGTTTGTGCCCAAGATTTTCTCAGCCACCCTAACCACCTTCTGTAATTTCTTCTTCTCAGCAACTGTGCAGTTGTCAAGCCATGCTATGAAGTTGCTAGTGAGGATGCTTTCAGTAGCTCCCCCTGTAAAAAGTGGTAAGAACAGACAGTGGGAGCCTGTTTTTTTGAGCTTTCTCAGGAGGTGAAGCCTCTATTGAGCCTTCTTGACTATATGGTTTGTATTAACAGTCCAGGAGAAGTTATCTGAGATGTGAAGTCCCAGGAACTTGGTTGTTTTGACTTTCTCTACTACCTCCCATTTGATAGTGTGGTTGGTGAACTGTTACATTTCTCCTGAAGTCCACAGTCATTCATTTGTCTTATTAACATTCAGGTCCAGATTGTTCCTGTCACACCAGGCAATCATCCCTGTAGTTATGTTCCTCCCACCTGTAATGAGACACACTACTGTGGTATCATCAGCAAATTTTATAATATGGTTTGAGTTATGTTTTGCAGTACAGTCATGGGTAAGGATGGTGAAGAACAAGGGGCTGAGCACACAACCTTGGGGAGCACCAGTGTTCAGGTCTAGGCATTGAGAGGTGATATTTCCAGTGCATGTCCATTGGGGTCTGCCAATCAGAAAATCAAGAGTCCAGTTACATAGATGCTTGTTTATCCTGAGTTCCACAAACTTATCCACCAGTTGCATTGGTATCACAGTGTTGAACACAGAACTGAAGTCAATGTACAGCAGCATTACATAGTTGTTCCTCCCTTCTAGATGTTTTAGTGCAAGGTGAAATGTGACTGATATTGCATCTGCAGTTGATCTGTTTGCCTGGTATGCAGACTGGGGTGGATTGAAGGACTTAGGCAAACCTGTAGATACATGTTTCTTCACAATCTCCTCAAAGCACTTAATGACGTTTGAGGTTAAGGTGACCAATCTGAAGTCATTGAGACAGGTAGGGTTGGGTTTCTTCAGAAGTGGGACAATACTTGTTTCCTTGAAACATGAGGGATCTTTCTCCATAACAAGGGATGAGTTGAAGATGTCAGTCAGTACCAGACATAACTGATAAGCACACCCCATCATCACCTTGCCAGGTATGTTATCTTGTCCAGCAGCCTTCCTAGGATTCACCTTCTTAAGCTGAAGTCTCACCTCCTTGGAGGTTAAGGTGAGCACTATCTCCTCTTTGTCAGTGTTTGTTTTAGAAGGTACAGTGGTGTTTTTCTCCTCAAATCTGCCAAAGGAGTTCAGTTCATTTAGGAATTCCAAGTTGTCATCACATTGGGGTGTTTTGATCTTATAGTCCATGAGCTGTTGTATCCCCTGCCATAGGCTTCTCCTGTCCCTCATATCTTGGAAGCAGATCTGAATTTTCCTCCCATACTCTTTGCCTCTTTGCCTCATAAGTGCCTCATAAGTTTGCATCTGGACCCCATCAGAATGTAAACTATTACACGCATCCAGCAAGGTAGATACTGTCCCTCTGCATTCCCTTCTATACATAATTTTAAGTTCCACTTCTTTGTAATCTTACTGTGTTGAGGGGTGCAAAGCTCCTGATGGAACATTGAACTCTCCACATTTTTAATCTTGCTTCTTGTTAAAAACAACTTGCTTATAACAAGCATTCATTTTGTGAAAAATAAGAGGTATATAATTATAATTACAATGCCTGCCATTGTCACACGGGGGGGGGGGCAGGACTTATTAGTGTGCATCACCAAAATTATGCCCATTTGAATGCAAACAAGAAATCAAAGTGAAACAGCAACCATATCTTTGAGGTTAATAACTTCCTTTCCTCTGCAGCAGTATGGTTGAATTGGCTCCTGGCACAAAATAATTCAATGCACTTCACATGAGCAACTAATGCAAACGCTGATGTCATACAAGCACTGATAGTGCACTCATTTTGGAGAGTGCAGTTGCAGATATCACACCTGTGCCTTGAAAATAAGCTTCCTGTGCAGTAGGTCGAAGTCAACTGAACTGTGTGGCTACCATGATGACAGATAATGCTTATATGGATGGTGAGAATCCATTTTAAGCTCTGTGTGGAGCAGGGTCTTATATTTCTTATATTTTTGTTTGCTCAATTTGTTTGGTAACTCAGATGTTGGTGAATGCTGTTGTGTCACCCAAAATGTCATGGCATGTCATCTTTGACATGCATGTCATAGGTTCACCATCACTGTGTTAGAATACCAAATCTTGATTATTCGTGTTCCAGTTTCTCTGCTACATAAACTCCTCTCTGTATGTGACACATACTGTAAATATGCCCAAATGTTCCTTGCTAATACCACAGTTTCAATGTTCAAATCAAGAGAAGGGGACGTCTGGGTGAAACCTGGGATCCTAAATGTCCACATTTTTTATAGTATAAGAGCACAGAGTTCAAGAATTATCACACAGACTCATTGTTCCTTTTTCTTTCTTTTTTTTTTTTGGTTTCATCCTTTGTACAAAGCTTGACATTGCAACTCGATGAAGTAAGCAGTCATTATCAGTGAAGAGTTCTTCAATTCCCAAGGCAACACGCAGAATTTAATTTGGAATGCCATTACTAACACAAATGAGTCTGGTGCCATAGCACTTCCATCAGCACTTTGGTTAGTAATGAGTGAAGAAAGTAAACCTGCAGACTATCTTTCTCTGTGGCTCAAGGTGTTAATGTAGTAAGTTTGGAGAACCAGAAGAGGTAATTCAAGCTTCAAATAAAGATTACAGATAGTTTTACTGAGGGGGTTAGAATAAGCAGTGTTACAGGATTTGTATTATGTACTGAGCAACCTAACACTGTATCATGAATGCTAAATATGTTACAAGTACTCTGAAAGAGTTGGTGTTAAGCATAAAACTGATCATACTTAAGTGAAATCACAGTTTCATATGTATAATACTAAAATAATTAGGAGGGACTGACAAAAATACAGTCATTATGTAACTTTTAATGCGGCTCAGAATGTTAACGCATTCACATATATGTGAGACCATCAATAATGCAGGGCTTGATTCCAGCTTTCGATAATTTAAATGCAATATTCACAGTGCCACAAATGTTTTGTTGTAGGAAACTGAACTATACTTAGTAGTGCTGACAAAATGTGGTATCCATGCTGTAAAATATAACATTTTATAAAATGTGTGAAAAGAAAATCAGTAATATGATTAAGTATGTTAAGCATAACAATGTTGACAGTTAATTTAAATTACACTTACATAGGTATAATATGCACAATATTTGCTTCAAAATGTATGACTCATCACATGTAATTATGTGTGTAGGCCAGTATGCCATGTAAAGTATGTATGGCACTTATCGAAACATGTTTTACTCTGGCCATGCAACTCCATGCATATGAAATTTATTTATGTAAAGCATACTGGCTTTTACATGTAACTCCAGTACCATGAGAAGTGAAAGTTATGCACATACAGGCATGACATAATTAACTCTCCACTCATGTTGAAATAGCTGCATTTCACCTTACCACTATGAAATCTAAATTCTCTTGTGGCATTAAGAGTTAATGAGCAACATTTAGCATTTTAGCCTTCTTTCTACTCATGAGTTCAGTTCTCAGGTAATATTACTAAAATTTTGTATTTTGTATGTTCCACTAACCCATTATGTACCAATTTATAACAATTTGCCTCTAAAGAACAGTGATTATAACCAACATCATAAAGTGTTTGATGATTTTATAGTGGAACATATATAAATACAATTAATACTACATATTGCCAAGTATCACTGCCATATTTCATGCCTCAATTATATTTTGAGGGAACCAGTCCCAATTTCTCTTCCAGGACATTTTTGTATTTTCAATTGCACAAATGCATTTGGCAAGGCTGTCTGTTGTGCAGATGATTGTACAAGCAAGATCTGAATTGGGTGCCAATCCAGACCTCTCAACTGTACAGATTTTTGCAGAATGTCCAGATTTTGGCTTCATATTTTTGGTCTGCTTTTCATAAAATTGTGATTTTTGGCAACTTAATGGTAAATCCGTAATGACTGAAGTTCAAAAATAATGACAGACTTTTGAGTTTCAGACTTCATATTCTTTAGAAAATTCATGCTAATACAAAACATGTTATTCTATCCATTTTCTAAGTTTCTAAGAGGAAAACTGTCCCTATTTTTGGGCCTTTGTCCCACTTTTATTTATGAATTTGTCCAGATTTCTTGCTCTAAGAGATTGAGAGGTATGATTCAGACACATTGCTCTAGGTGTCCTTCAGAAGACATGGCAGGTGAAGGTGAAAGTGGCGATCCATTTATTGCCAAAATGTGGTATAAAAAGGAGCTCAGGATCTTTGTAGCACTTCTTGCAAAGCACTACAACTGTGGACTTCTGGGGGATTATACTGTGTCTCAGTACAAGATTGCGGTTTGGAATGGTTTGACCAAGGCTATCTCCAGTACAACTGGCACTGCACACACTGGTGAAAAATGTCATTATGATTTTAGTCACATAAAGAGGCATAAGCAGGACCTCCTGAGCAAATGGGAGGCTGCCTTTAGGACAGGAAACACTACTAAGTTGTATAACTCATCACCAGTCTATAATATACCGTGAATTGGCCAGACAATAGAGCTGTTCATTATGATTCTATTTTTGTGTTTCTGTTCTGTACAGCTGCTGAAGTGATATTCCAGAATGAAGAGGTACACAGTGAAACACTGACTCACCACAGAGAGATGCGGGCTAAGAATGAATCAGGCATGAATGCAAGCAAGATCATATTTTTCAGGGTATAAGTCCACATGAGCTTGAGTACACATACAGTGGATATAAAAAGTTTACACATCCCTGATAAAATGCCAGGTTTTGTGATATAAAGAATGAGACCACAATAAATCATTTTCCCACCTTTAATGTGACCTATAACCTGTACAATTCAATTGAAAAATAAACAAATCTGTTAGGGGAAAAATATAAAAAATAAAAACATACAATAAGTTGGTTGCATAAGTGTGCACACCCTTAAACTAATACTTTGTTGAAGCACCTTTAATTACAACATTCAGTCTTCTTGGGTACACACCTTTCGTCAATTAAAGAGACTCTGATTAACCTCAAATAAAGTTCAAGTGTCCTAGTAGGATTTTCCTTACATGTACTCATTTGCCTGCTACAGCAAAAGCCATGGTCCGCAGAGAGCTTACAAAACATCAAAGGGATCTCATTGTTGAAACCTATCAGTCAGGAGAAATGATTTATTGTGCTCTCATTTTTTTATATCACAAAACCTGGCATTTTAACAGGGATTTGTAAACTTTTTATATCCACTGTACCTAACATATCATGTATAGATGCCTGCTCCAATAACCCCAATTGTTGCATTTGCAATGAGTAAATCAACTTAGCTGCATGTGGTTTCAGCTGTCAGCAGCAGAAATTAGCTTTTATTACAAGGTATTAAGTAAAAGTTATTTACTGCAATAGTAAATTACATTAAAAATTCCAGGTTTGTAACTGGATGCCATTCACTTGGAATGCATATATCCAGTATATCGTAGTCAGCTAACTGCTTGATGTATTTCATGGCACATTAATGCCAACATATCATATCTGGATATTGCACAGGTCAAAATATTTATGTGTTACCTTTGCTTATATATTGAAATATTAATCTGATAAGGCACTTATGGCATTATCCATGTCTTCTCTTCCACAACCCTATATTTTCTCTCTATTTTTTTATTCTGTAAGGAGATATTGTGGCTGCAATACAAATGACCTTCAGCACAGGGAGCTAGACTGATCACTGGAGATCAGCTTGTCATAGCTCTACATGTGTCTGTAGGGACACCACCACAGGCAACACAAACACCTAACTCATCTGGGTTCCAACCTATCAATGTTGCTGCCACAACTCCTGCACTGCCTTCTCCTTCAGCATAAGGTAGCTCTGCCCTGGTGCAGTGGTACCTGTCAGGAGTAGTACTGAAGGTAGAAATTTTGTCAGTCATCAGGAGCTAAGAGTGATGGTGGAGGGCATCGTGTAGAGGGACCTCAGTGCCTGAATCCGCAGTGTAAAAAAGGTCCTTTGTCAAATTGCAAAGTCGATTACACATCCAGCAGTGAATCAGGAATCTGGGACAGGAGACAGTGTTGATAGTTCTGAAGGTGAGTACTAGATTCTTACTGTGCCCAAGCTGGAAGCGGATGCACCTCTGATGTCCCCTACATAGCCCTAATCATGTCACCACCAGCCTTCACCATCCCTGTCTCTGTCATATGTCTGTGCCTCATACCTAACTTATGCAACTTAACTTACCCTCTTATTCTTAAAACCCTTCCACAGCAGTCCTCTCTCAAAAACAAAAAAACGGACAACTGTCCCACAAAAAAAGAAAAAGAAAAAAAAATACATCCCATACATAGCTCTCCATTGACTATGTGTCTACTTGACACACTTATTTTGGTCCAGTTGGCCATAGGTCATACAACATTATTCTGTTGTTGTCACCCAGCCCTAATGTGGAGACTATCCAAATTAATCAAACTCTGGGTACAGTCAAGTTGTGAAGAAATATACAGCTATGGCCCTCTCCCACTGCTATACTGCACATTCCTTTATTCTTTCCCCTGTATCTTACCCTCTACCCCCCCCTCCATTTCTCTATTGTCATATCAACCCCTTTTCACGTGTAATATGGTCAAAAAATAGAATCACACACAAAACAGATGGCAGAAAACAGTCCATTAAAAAAAGCTTTCAAGTTTTGTCCTCAGCATTTGCATGACACTTGTGATCCTGCACCAGTGCTTAGTCATGATAAATGTCATTTCATGTCCTATGGCAAAAACTGTTGAGTTTTTGCCTTCAGCGACATTAGTCTGCTGACCCGTCCTGCTGTGCTTAGACTCACTGCACTATGGAAAGACAGGCTAATAGCACTATAAGGACACAGATATTATCATATCTTGAACAGGCTGTGGAGTTGAATGTATATGGTATGTTGCAACTGTAACTCCTGTAATGAAATATGCTGCACACAAACTTCCCTCATAGTGTTTCCATAATCCGGGATTCCAATAACATTAACAAGCTTGGTCCCTTTTCTGTTCCATAATCAGGCCCAAAATGCTCATACTTTTCCAGAAATAAATTCAAGACATTTGGTATCATCAAGGCTTTATGTACTAATTAACAAGCTAGTACACAAGGCATATCCTGTATTGTAGGATGAAGTAATTTGCATTTCCATGCATTTTATTACATCTTGTATGACACCTTCATGTATGTAATCATGTAGTGAATGCATTACTAAATCATGTCATGCAAACACATACAGTTGCATAGAACATAATACAACATGCCTCAAATACATGATCAATCACCACATATGAGGACTAAGTATGCACCCGTATTATCAGCATAATGGTTACTTTACTGTAATTATCACAACAAATGTGTAAATCATGACACACAAAACATTGTCATAACACACATCCATTTTGAATTGAATCAGAATTAGATCTTTTTGTTATGTCTCCACTTCTTGCTTGTGTGAAGATTGGCATGGAGCACTGCAGTCTACCTCACATTCTAAGTTCAAAACTTCAAAATGTATTCATGTGCTAATAATCTCAAATCAGTCATATGAATGAGCTTGTGAGTTATACACTTCAGGAAGAAATTTTTACAAAAACAAAGTAATGTTAGTGGCTTGTATTACTTCTGTAGGTTGTACTAGACTTGTATTTAAGATATGAGATGTTCACTGTGATGCTGTCTAAACGCTTAATTATGGAAACTTATACCTTCATTCTAACACATTTAGACATGCAAATGATGTACAACGGTGTGAACTATTTTCACAGATATTTCTTTAGTGGTATTAATCAGTGTGCTGTCATATGTGTGAGATGTCTGTTTCTATTTATACTACACGTTGCCCAAGTATGAGACAATAAAATGACACAAGAAATGATTACTATTTGCATAGAATCATCTTGAACTGAACCTTCTGGAATGCTTAGTTGTCAATGCATTGTTTCACAAGTGTGATTGTCATCAATACACCATTCTGTGAACACACTATCTCAATTTTGGTTCCCTGAGCAGTATGCAATTACTTGACATCAACATATTGCTATTATTTCTGCTTGTCAAGACACATTCCTTTTCACCAAAACCAGTGATGCACACTAGCTTCTCTGCAACTCACTGATGTAGTAATCTTTACAAATATGCAGTATCCCACATTTAAATTAAGTTCTTCTGTTATGCTTGTGGTGGATACAATGTACTCTAGACTATGTAATTAGAACGGTAGGTGTTTGAATACAGCAGTGGCTGACTAGTGCATGTGTGTGTGTGTGTGTGTGTGTGTGTGTGTGTGTGTGTGTGTGTGTGTGTGTGTGTGTGTGCACATCTATACTGCTAGATGGGACTGGCTATACCCATGTATCTTAAGTGAAAATTTTTCACATCTGCTATAATTATACCACTGTTAATATGTATATCAGATCATATACTCTGTTTATATCCTGGTCAATGTGAAACTTCTGTGTATGAGTTTATGTCCTTCTATATTTTTCTACATACATATACAACATGCATGAACAGTCACAAACTTTCTACCATTCACACCAGGTAGGCTAATATACAAAACGTTCTTTTTGCATTAATTAATACTATTGTGGGAATGATTGCACAGGTATCTGTAATTCTTGTCAGTATTTCCACATTGTCACGGGTACGTACACTGCCATATCAACATCAGCAATGTTTCCTTCATACACATAAGGTACTGCCATAACAATGTCAGTATTGTTTCCTTCATATACATAAGGCACTGAAAGATTTATAATTCTTTAACCCATATGCATGCTCAAACATCAATCATATGGATGTAAATTCTTACCTTTAGTTACTGCCACAATATACATTCCAATGGCAGAGTCTTTTGACATGGGAGTAGGTAGGAATTCTCAATATAATCATGAGAGTATGATAATTTACTAAGTATGCCTCAGGAAATGTATATTGAAAATGGACATTTAGATTTTATAACTACATAACATATTCCATAATTGACATTAATATATAACCAGCTGCTTTGCTAACACAATTTTAACTTTATAATAGCCTTTCTATGGTTTTAAGAGATAACAAATGACAACAAAAAGTCCCTTCTGAATTGCACAGGGCAACAGTTTTAGAGTTCATTTATTATTTGACATGATAGGTGGGGACTATGGCATACTGTTGGTTGCAGCACATAATTTTAAGGATACACAGATGTGCAATAACTGCAGTATATGCAATACTCTGTAATAGATCTACTTTCCTTACTAACTGTTATCTCAACTCAGCACTTTAAATATATTTTACATGGATCACTTTTGCTCATCTGTGTTACACCACAGCTGTGTCCCTCTCACATATTTTGTCATCATTTCCTTTTTATGATGGACATGTATCCCTAAGTGAAAAGGATTACTTGCATTGATAAAAACACATTTAACTGCTCTTGGTTGTACACTAATCAATTTGTATCTAACTCGACTTTCCTCGTTAAGCTACTGCTGCTTCTTAATTTTGTCAGTCAAGTTGCTCTTGCCTGGTACTGTGTTGTCTTACTGGAGTTGTGTGTGTATATACAACTTGTTTTTATTATGTGCTCAAACCTACATGCACTTATTCATGGCCACTAGCAGATCTTCTGGCCACAAATAGGGGTTGTTGCACATGTAGGCTTGCTTAGTGACTTGTATATTTAATGATCATTACTGGTCATCACTCTAACATGAATGGAGCATGTAGGCTTAGCATGACGTGTACACACATGTTAATGAATCCCCAGGACTGTATTTTTTCTATAAAAATTCAGCAGAACTTTTATAATTAAGTGTCCCTCTCTGTCACACAAGCACACACACACACACACACAGACACACACACACACACACACACACACACACACACACACACACACACACACACACACACACACACACACACACACACACACACACACACACTCACAGAACTTTGGGCTCCTTAGACCGATACTTGCTGTCAAAAGATATGTTACCTTACTTGGGGTTAAAACTTTCAGGTTATCTAAGCTATTCTTCTTTAAGGGAAGTTCAATATTTTAACCCAGCAAGAAATAAAGCATCAAGTCTTTTTTAATTGATGCACGAAGGTGGATTTGTCTTAAAGAACTATGCAAAATGAATATTTCACTATGTTAACTCATTCAGGACATCCTTTTGAATATTCAACTATTCCTTCGAAAATCACCTTGGCAGCTCATCCTGGAGTTAACAGGGGATGTTTCACAAGCTTGAAGGCAGTGTGAGAACTCAAGTGAGAAGAGAGAAAACTTGTTGCTAAGAGTCAGTTATTTCATGTTTAAAACTTGTCTGTCCTCTCTTGCTGTGGATAAATAGTCATAAAATTAAGAGTTAAATGGATTACAGTTATTTCCATTTCATAACAACGTTAGTATTAGAATTGGCTGCTAGCAATTTTCTTATGCAGTCTTAGATGAGGTCACATCAGATATGATCAAATTTTGGGTGAGATATGGGTGAAATGGCTCCTGAGGGTAGATATAGCAGTATGGAGAGAAAGGTGTATATCCCACATGACTGAAGAATAAGCATATTAGTGCCAGTGTACAAGAGCAAAGGGGACATTATAGAGCTATCAAAATCCTGTCACACTGCATAAAAGTTCTCGATAGGGTAACTGATAAATATGCAGGTAGTAGAAAGTAAGATGTGGAGTTGAGCAGTTGGGATTCAGATGGCTGCATCTCAGTGCTGTTCATACAGGTGATGGATTACATTAGCAAACAGGTCAGAGGGCACAAATCAACAAAGTTGCTGTATGAGGATGATGTGGCATTACAAGCATACTCTAAGCAAGAACGTCAGTAAAGGATAGGAGAATGGAATGCAAAACTGAAAGCAGATGGGATGAAATACTAACAAGACAGCTGTCATAGTAACAAATAGAGGAAATCAGAAGAAGCTGAGAACTGAGTGAGAAGGGAAACAGTGGAAGAGTTTCAGGTACCTGGGAGAGGTACTTGAAGAGAAGTTAAGTCTGAATGAAGAGGTTAAAGCTAGAATCAGAGGAGGCTGCAGACAACTGGCACAGATTTTCAGGGCTAATGCATGACAGAAGAATGCCAAAGAAGTTGAAAAGTAAGGTGTACAAAACAGTGGTGCAACCAGTACAATGGTACGGTACAGAAACTGGGTCAGATAAGGCAGAGCAGCTGGAGAAGCAAGAGGTGACGGAGGAGAAGTGCATGTGATGGATGGTAGGATGCACTCTGTGGGACAGGTGAAGTAATGAGGACATTGGAGCAAAAGTTAAAATAGCTCCAATTGTAGAGAAGGTCAGATAGTACATAGCACATAGTTTGGGCACATGTGCAGAAAAGCAGAAGACAACCTGGTGAAGAAGATTTGGGACAGACAGGAAGAAGGCAAGAGGAAATGAGGGCATCCAGCAAAGGTGGATAGGTTGTGTGAGAGAAGATCTGTGACTGTCAGGCATGACTGTTGAAGAAGGCAGAAGAATAGCACTTAATCGAGAGAGATGGTGACAGCTGACACAAACCCCAACCTATATGTATATATATATATATATATATATATATATATATATATATATATATATATATATACACACACATACAATATTAAAAATCATGATTTGATTTGATGATTTTTAAACTGTATTTAGGAATTCATAATGTGGGTATTTTAAGAGATCAATGTTAATCTTAATAGATACCTATGTTATGTCCCTCAAAAGTAGATTGGTGGAAATTTGGAATATAGCATATTGATTTGCACAAATTGTATACTAATAAATGTGTTTGGTTTGGGAATTCAGGCAATAGCATCTATAGCATGCATGGTGATAGCTAATGCGTAACCCCCCCCTCCCAAGAATTATTCTGCTAGTTAGTACTTGATAGGCAAATTTCTTCCTTTTTGAGCATAAAAAATGTTTTTATATGCATTGTTTTTTATATATTTTTTATATACTTTACATGTTGCATAGCATTATGTTTTTAATTCAAATATAAAGATTGCTTACTTTTTAATTCACTCATAAAAGCACTCACTTTTGATCAAATAAGTGATCATGTTATTGGTGGAACCTTGAAGTACAGGGCATTCATTTGCACTAACGTACACCAATGAAAGGGGATGATTTGGGAATTCAACCAATAATGTCTATAGGATTCATGATGACAGCTATTGGATTACCCAGTCTGCTGCAATTTTGATTGGTTGAATATGAAATAACAGCTGATGAATGGTCGACCAGCAGTTTAATAGGTACCTTAACATTTTTTGGCTCAAATTTTACTAATTGTTAATTGGCTGATACTTTGTATAAATAGGAAGTCACTGCTGTTTATTACTCGAGCTGATGAAGGGTATAATACCTGAAAGTGCTCATAGTTTGGTTATTTATTTAGCTTATTGTAATTGGTCTGCATGTTTATATATTTTTAGAACATTAAATTGCGTACAATAACCTCAACGTGGTGAATATGCGGAGTCTTTTCTTTCTTACTGTGCTTGGAATGCTATTGCATTTTCTTCAGCAGCCTATCGGGCTAGTTTTTGGATATATATATATATATATATATATATATATATATATATATATATATGAATCTGGGACGTTTGCTCGAATGAGCAAATGTCAGAATCCATAATAATCGAACACACTTTAACAAAAGCACTTTTATTGAAAAAGCTCTTTCATTAAGGTGTGTTAAAAAAAAAAAAAAAAGCACTACACTTACATTTTAGCAGGGGGGGGTACGCCACCCTACTTTAATATTCTCCCTCCGAGACCTCACTACAGTGGCGAAAAGGGAAATTTCCCTTACCCGCAATGTAGTACAGCCTCGGCAACAGGCATACTTAGGCAAAAGTGCTTCTCCGGTGAAAAGCACTTTCGCGTAAGGATGCCCGGCCATTTGGGTTTTGGTCATTTGTTCATTTGAGCAAACGTCCGGAATATATATATATATATATATATATATATATATATATATATATATATATATATATATATGTATGTATCTACTTCACAAGACTGAAAACTCAAAGTACTAAATTTAATTTGACTGAGACCACAATACCTAATTTTCACAGAACTGAAAACTCATTTGACTGATCTCACTATA
>NC_056725.1:258925243-258941797 GCF_019279795.1 Protopterus annectens
GTTTTTCACTCACAAGACATCCACTGCTCACCACTTTAACTTATTGTCAAAGCTTTTTAATTATGGTGCATCTTCATTTGCCACCATACCCCACTGGTACCTAACACACAGTGATAACAAAGTGTGAAGTGAAAATATGATTGAAAATGCTTGCTATTGTGCTGATATATGTCCGAATCTCTCACTGCATTGCATAGCTACTGCAAGCCCACTGCCTGCTAGTTGGGGGCTTTTGTGCAACACAAAATTCAATCCCACATTCTAGAACACTACAGCTGACTATCAACCAATCAAATGCATCATCCTGCACCTGACACCATACTGGCATGCATAGCTTGTTATTAAATGTGAATCATATGATTTACCAGTGCTACAAACTGGTACTAGTATTAATTAGTATTGTTAAAAAAGGCATACTGATCTGTTTCCCTTCCAGAACTGAGAAGATGAAAGGTTGACTGTGTCAGCTGTAGAAATGTCAGGAAGTGTATATTTTATTAGATGTGTAAATTCAGAACGTCTCTTTTCATCATCATCATCAGCAGTAATCTTTTTCCCATTTTTTCTACATGGGCTGGAGTATCGTGTTAACTGTCACCATCTCTCTCGATTCAGTGCCACACTCCTGCCTTCTTCAACACTCATGCCTGACTGTTGCAGATCTTCTTTCATACAATCCATCCACCTCTTTGCTGGATGTCCTCGCTTCCTTTTGCCTTCTTCCTGACTGTCCCATATCTTCCTCACCAGACTATCTTCTGCTTTTCTGCACGTGCCCAAACCACTGTAATCTGTTCTCTTTGATCTTTTCTGCAATTGGAGCTACTTTAGCTTCTGCTCTTATGTCCTCATTTCTTCATCTGTCCCACAGTGTGCATCCTACCACCCTTCTCAGGCACTTCATTTCTATCACCTCTAGCTTCTTCATCTGCTCTGCCTTTATTGCCCAGGTTTCTGTACCATACAATAGTATTTGTCACAACACTGTCTTGTACATCTTACTTTTCAGCTTCTCTGGCATTCTTCTGTCAAAGACTACACCTGACACTCTATGTCAGTTGGCTGCAGCCCCTCCTAGTCTAGCTTTGACTTCTTCATTCAGACTTCCCTTCTCCTTAACCACCACTTCCAGATACTTGAAGCTATTTACGTGTTCCATTATCGTCCCTTCTATCTCTATTCTTAGCTTCTTCTGATTTCCCCAGTTTGATGCCATTACCACTGTCTTATCTGTAGAACTGTTCTTTTTAGTAAAAGTAAAGTGTTTACTGTGTTCACATTCACTGCATCTTACAAAAGCTGCATTGCATCATAGTGAAATTGAGCTTTCTCTTTAAACAGCTTGGTTTAAATACAGATTTAGTTTTGTTCTGTTTTGTTTTGTATTTTTTTGAAATTCACACTAACCTCCTAAGACTACTGAACCAGAGCTTCTGCTCTTTTTCTCTTAGGATTGTTGAAAACAATCCAGTTATGCTATCCTGATGACCTCAGAAAAAAAGTGAAACATGATATATTTACAGATAGTGGAGTACGGCAAATGCCTTTCAGTTCCTCACAAATATAACAAAGTCAACAAATGTCCAGTATTTACACTTATTCTTATACAGCCATATTTTACAAATGTGGTTGATGCTTTGCAGTCTCACATTTATTCCTTAATTTTCATACTGCTGGTCCTCTTCCTGTTCATCTCAATCTGCAAACTCTAGAATCTGGATCAATTGCAAAGTGCTCCTGATTCTTTTGGTTTTCTCTGTCTCTCAAACATTCTCATTTGGAAAAATGGAAAAGGTTTCACTGGCAAAGTTTATCTGTATGCTTTATTATCAGAAAAATGAGGCAGGAACCCCTTTCTGCTTAATGGCTCATTTGTTGTTAGACAAACTTTTGCATTACCTCCCTAGCCTGTTCTGTATCAAAAAATGATTTTGTTTCTCCAGTAAAGAATATTCTGAAGACAGCTGGATATTGCAGCTTGAAACTCATACCTGCCCGTCAACATTCCCCAAATACTAGAATATATTTGTTTCACTTCTGCCTGGTGTACAGTTAATAATAATTTTCCACAAACACTCTACTATCTCCAACTTTTAAATTATTTGCCGTTTTGCCATAGTTTTACTAGGATCAACTATTTCTGCCAGTAGGTTTGCATCTTTACTTATAAAGATCTTGGTTGCTTTCTTATGGTCAGAGGTGGAGTATACACATGATGTGCCCTTTCAATTACCAGTTCCTGCTGCAGTATACCAGACAATTTACTTATTTGTGCCTTAGTGAAATTAATATAGTCTGTTCCTTCTGGTTTGCCTGCTAAAGCAGAAAATCTCAGATTTTCCCCACATTCTCTGTCCTCGAATTCTAATAGTTTTTGAAACATTTACTCTTGAGCAGTCTCATACTCAACCAGTCTTTTCTTCATTGCAACTTCTGATTTTTGCAGTATCAGCTCATCTGAACATCTGTTTAAAGCTTCTTCTATTTTTTTCTAGACTTTTGTTATTTGAGTTGATATACTCCTTTGGGATTTTGTTTATTTTAATCAACTATGAGCAAATTTGATTTATTTTTTCCTCTAGATTACTGGAAGTGATTTCTTGCACCAAAACTGAAGCTTGAACTGCTTTTTGTTGAGCAGTTTTAGATTCTTCCCAGTCAGTGTGTTTTCTCTTCATCTTTTCTGGCTGATTTTCTTTCAGGACTTCTTAGCAGGCATCTAGGCAATGCACTTACTAGCCAGTAACTGAATTTTACTCAGGCTTACACTATCACTGGCTGTTGTCTCTCACTTTCTATTTTGACATGGGGAGATGTTAAGCTATTTGTCAGTGTGCAGCCATCTTGGAAGAAGGTACAATGCAACTTTAATTAAGAAATTACGCTGGTGATGAAATGTTTGATAGATGAAGCACCTGAGAGAATGAATAACGTATGGTGGAAAGGGAATGAGAGAACAGATGGGAGCGGGTATGAGCAGAAACAGTCTGAAGTTGCTTAAGAAGAAAGGAAGTAACAGCATGAATTGACTGAAATGGAGAAGCAGTGTAAGAAAGAGTTGCAGAAGTGAATATTATGCCCTAGAAGTCAAGAACAGTACTAAATTATTTTCTCAGTATAAAAAAGGGAATATCTTTGACAATTTTATATGGGAATTTGAAACAGTGTAATCACAGCCAAGCTGACCAAGGGAAATGGGTGATGTCTTTACCTTCTTCGTTCATGGATACATCTGTGAATACCATCTGAAAAGTATTTGAATCTGACTGTGCTGACTATAGTAAAGAACATAGTAACATAGCCAAGGTGGGTCAAGAGTGGCAAACCCCCATGGTGCACAGTGTTTGGGGGTGTGATCAGTCAATCCCAATAACTCTTTAATGCATACCGACTTTTAAAAGCCAGTATCGCATTTTCAGTCAAACCTGAAAGCCATAGCATTCTCTGTGTACATTGTAGCAAGCAGTTTACTACAGTTTAAAGCATTTTTTAAATTAAAACCTGAGTGCTGTAGTGCTCCACACAGAGGATAAGCTGTACACTGTACCAAACAGTTTGATAAAGTTAAAATGTAAAAAAAAAAATCTTTTTTTTTAAATAAAACCTGACCACTGTACTGCTTTGTGTGTGGCATAAACTGTAGCAAGCAGTTTGCTATAGTCTAAAACAAGAAAAAAATGTCTTTCTTTCTTTTTTTCTTTTTTCTTTAACAAAAAGTAAAAAAATGAAAGGAAGGGGATTGGGGGCAGAAGGCAGAGAGAGCTAGGAACTGATTAGCTCTTACCTAGGTACCTGATCGTGCACCTTTCTTTTCTTTTTTTTTTTATTGAAGAGCTAAGGAGGATGAGTGGTAGCTCATCTGACCGGCACAGGGCATTGGTTGAGGCAGCTATGCCTCTGAACATAGTATGCTTTTGGAATGTTTTATGCTCACACCTGAATCTGACAGCAAGATGTTTACAGAATATATAAGAACCTCAGAAGGCAGTATCAGTGATTTCATTGCAAAAAAAACTATTTACTTTCATAAGTAGATGACTGGATGCCGTAGTTATTTATGTATGTATACATGCATGTATGTTAACCCAAATAGATGGGCTGGTCAAAAAATGATATTTCAAATAAGATCTAGGCTCAAATTAGCACAAAAAGTAATGTAAAAGCATACTTCTTAACAGGCACACATAAAACTTACTTTGCTGGAGGACAATAGAATCTAGTTAATAGACCAGACGTAGCTCAGCTGAAAGATGGGCTAAAGAGATGATCTCTCTTTAGTGAGCAAGGTACAGTGTTCAACATGGTTGTTTACTAAGCAGAGCACATGGATAAAGAACTGAAACAGACAACTAAAATCCAAAAAGGAGCTGGAAAAAATATCGCCGACGACCAGGTACCATATATTTAATGCAAAAAAAAAAAGATTAAGTTCTTTCGTCAGATTGTAGCTTAAGACATCTTCAAAATCATACAAGTATAAACTACAATACCATTTAAATATCCCTCCCTATAAGCCAATTAATTAAAATTACCCAATCAAAACTTTTTCAAATTTCCTAATATACCTACCAAGCCAGGCTTCTTAAAGAAACATACAAAAAACAAAATACTTCAAGATAATCTAAAAATATACATATCTAAACAATTAAAAAAACATAATTTACAATAATTTTAATAATTTAAACTTCATAGGACCATAATTTCTGAATGTTGCTAATAAACAACTTGTCATTAAGACTGGGAAAAGCAGTGGCATTCAATTTAATCTGCCATGTCACTTCTTTCATTTCTATAAGATCTTCCCACGGTCCACCCCTAACATCTTTATGAACTATTTCAAGACCAAAAAATTTGAAAAAAATGTGTGGAATATGACACAATATGTTTATATAGTCTATTTCAATTATTTTTTCTTTTTAATACCTAAATTATGTGAGTATATTTGTTCGCTGTAATGTCATTTAGTTTTTCCAATATAGAATCCATTGCACACCTGACATAGGACTAAGTCCAATGGAAATACAACAACAATAATCTTGAGATTTTATTTTGAACTTGTTAACAATAACTAGGTCTTTTTCTAAAAAAACTTACACTGTGGGCAAGATCCACATTTAAATATACCCACTTTTTTATTAGACATAGTTAAATACTCTTTCTCCACCACATCAAAAATCTGCTTAAAGGGTATACCTTTTTATAAACAATATGGGGGTCTGGACCAATAATTTCAGTAATACTCTCAAAACAGGAAAAATCCCACAATTGTTCTTAAGAATATGAAGTATATATCTAAATGATCTGTAGTATAGGTGGCAATAAATGATTGGACATACTTATCTTGATCTGAATTATTAATATCCATGACACTCACATCATTATCATCACACAACATTGGTTTATAAGTCCCACTTTTCATTTTCATACTTACTACTTCAAGTATTTCTTGTACCATATTATTTGGATACCTAAGAGAGCCGAACATAGTTGCAAGCTTATGTCCCTCCACATAAAATAAATCATCCTCCGACACCATCTGTGCAATCCAAATTTATTGTCCTTTAACAATTCCTCTTTATTGGTGTTCCAGATATAAGGGAACAAATAAAGGGTAATTTAAGACATTAGAGCTGGTTCACCTTGAGAGACTTCACTGGTACCAGCACACACCCATTGCAGTCCTGCAGTTACATACCTCCAGTGTAGCCAAAAGGGATGTGTACTCTCCAAATGTCACCAGAGTCATGGCTGATTACAAAACCAACATGATGATGTTAACAGAATTAGCACTATAGTAGTGGTAGGCTGTCTTAAATCTGCAGTTGCTCCAGATTATCGCAACAGGCTTGTTCCCTATCCTGGGTTTTTCACATATTTAGTGTCAGCAATACAGACTTAAGGTCCATATACCTGTATACCTCACGGACTGCATGATACTCTGTTATAAATGATGTGATAAACGTCATATTAGCCTAGAGCAAACCACAGTTTAAATAGATAAAGGCAACATGCATATGAAGGGTATTCACTTTTGCAATCACTCTGACAAACACAAAATTAAATGACCACAGTAGTAGATGCCCACTAATGGGAAAGTGCACTTCACCGAAAGTGCACTTTCGCGAACACCACTAGAACGAACGGGCAATGTCCTCCACTGTGGTGCGGCAGTCACAGACCTTAGGGTTAGGGCTTGGGTTAAGGATAGTGGATAGCCATACTAGCTATCCACTATCCTTAACCCAGGCCCTAACCTTAAGGTCCATAACCATTCACTCAAGTGGTGTTCGCAAAAGTGCACTTTCGGTGAAGTGCACTTTCGTGTTAGTGGGCATCTACAACTGGATTTCGAAATAGTGTAATTTTGATCTCCAGTAGTAGACCCATATATATATATATATATATATATATATATATATATATATATACATATATATATATCCCCTTCACATATATATATATATATATATATACACATATACACACACACACACACACACACACACACACACACACACACACACACACACACACACACACACATTGGGGAATGTAAAAAGATACAAAGCTATATCATTAAGAATCCTGAATGGCTAACAAGTATAGTTAACAAAGCAGAATTGTTCAGGTTTGTAAAAACTTACTACACAAAATGTTTTGATTTGTCTTTAGCCTCTGTGTGTACACTGTTTATGATTATGAAATATCTAATTTGGTTAGAAGTACCAGTAGTTTCCAGGTGCATGGATCTCTTCTTTTCATTACCATTTACACATGTTCATGTTCCTCTGGTACATTCTATGACAGATGCAACGTGTAGTTCATGTATTCATGAAATGAAAAGCTTAATACCAGGGCATTCAGTAGGTCTCTCTACATATTCTACATATTAGAACTCATCAGCAAGATTTCATGGTTTGTATTTCTGTTTCTATTAAAAGATATTTAAAGCGCAGAAATCACCTTAGTCCATATGAAAGACAGGAAATGTTTCTGAAACAGTAACACAACGGCTGGTAACATATTTGTTGAATGGTAATTTTTTTTCTGGGGATGAGCACTGACGTCTATGGACCTTTTTCAGACTCAATCTGGGAGCAGCATCTGGTTAAGTAACTTGCTCAGAGTCACACAGTAAGGCAATGGGAAGCTGTGGGAATCAAACCTTGTACCAATAGACCACAAGAACAACTCATTAACAGCTCCTTAATCCTCTAAGCCAACTACCAAATTCAGATGTTTATGCTCAAGACAAATTGTGCCCATGTGTACTGTGAATGGATTCTAAGTTCATGCCAGCAAAATATGTTGCCCCTCTAGAAGGCCACCATTTAATATAGGAAGACTTGCAGAATAGTCAATGGGAAATAAACTACACTGATACCAAAAATCTTAGGAACAAAGAAGAGCCACAAAACAGAAGTATGTAAAGCTTGGAAACATATCCATCATCCTACACATGTAAATTGGAGGAAAGGACACTCGAGCAAGTGGCAGAGAGCCCAGCCAATACCATTTTCTGCTGTGAGGTTTTGATATTTATAGAAGTTAAATTATTACATTATTTGTTCTGCATTAATGTAGTGCACCTGCACTAAAAGTATAAGAAACATACTATGCTGCAGTGTGTATTTTTGTATAGTGATAAACTATTTGTGATTATACAAAAAAGGGTCATTACTTTTTAAAAACAAGTAATCTGATTGGATAGCCCAACCACTGTGCTAATGGTAAAGTGAGCATTTTTCAATAGACAAACATCTGGCCACTGATGTACCATTGAGCAGCCAGAATTTCTTTTGGCATATGATGAGGGGCAGAGCAAAATATAAGAACAATTAGGTACATTCTACAAAACTAAAGAAACAGAAACTTATCTAATATTTTTGCACTGAGTCTTTTAAAATCTCTCTCTTTTTTAATTGTTAAAAAAAAAAACAGCAAAGGAGAGTATGTTTTCTCCATCACTTCTCCTGCACTGATGTCCTGTGCAAGTATAGGAATGTAAGTCTCATACAAGTGTGCAGTACATCAGTGTAGGGAAACCACCACAGAAGAAGGCTAAGCTGTTCTTATACAAATATATTGTGCAATGTATCAGGATTTACCCACGGTTGGCATTGTTTAATCAATTGAGCTTCACCCTGGTGATCAAACCATACAACATGGGTAAATCCTGATATACTCACACGCAGTCAAGGATTATTGCTTAATTGTATTCTGAAAAAAACACCGATTTGGGAATCTTGTAAGTGTGCAGTTGCTGTAGGTGCACTGCAATTAGAATAGCACTGAGCTTATTTTATATTATATGCACCTTTCCTGTACCACTCATAATAAGTAGAAGAAAGTATCTGAACACACATATCTATGCAGCATTCCCAGAAAACTACACAAGAAAGGACACCTATTAAAAACAGAGTACAGAAAAATTGTCAAGACTGAAATCCATTTTGGAGTATTAGCTATGCATTCTATTCACTTTACGTGATACATTTTTAAGGGATATGAGAGAATGTATATTAATGTATAATGCAAGATTATTTTAGAACTATTAGACTCCATGTTGTCTGTTTCTTACATTTAATTATGTTTTATTCTAAATTGTGCTGCTTGCAAACAGATTGCACAGTTGATCTTTTCTAAGTGTTTCTAACACCTGAGTTACCAAATATGTGATGAACTACAACATGAGAAACTGGCAACTTAGCTCTTCTTTGATGGCATAGCTTGTTCTGGAGTTTTAATCAATCTCCATTGGATCTGCATTTTGCTTAGCAGTTAATACTGTAGTATTCCCTACCCCCACTTCAAGCACCACAGAGTCTTACTGCCAGTCTGCACTCTACTATAATATAAAACATTACATTCAACATCCTGAAGTATTTATGTGTTTCTCAACTCTGCCTTCCCCCTTGGATCACATGGCACAACAAAACATATATTGCTGCATATAAAACAATACATTTCAGCTGCAAATTAAAGAGATGTGCTGTGTGCTTGAGCAAAGCTTGCAAAATTTTGTGAACACTGCAGTGTAAAGTAGTCATGAATATACAAGCAGTGACAATATGCACAGCTCTGCATCTAGCTGTGCTTTGATAAAAAAGCTGCAAGCCAACTAAAGCCGAACAGAACAAGCTGTAAGTTGTGAACCAAGGTGGAAGTTATGCACCGGTTAGCACAGGTCTTGTGATACTTGAAATCTGCAAGTAGCACAAGATGGCACACAGTGGAGTAGGATGTTCTGTGAAAGGGGAGGAAAGCTAGTTCAGGGCAGAAGTAAATGGAGGGAAATAGCAAGCAGAGACAGATACAAAAGGAAAAGCAGATAGGGATGAGAGACCACAATTTTTAGGAGGCAGCCATTTCATTTTATATATCTGCACAGATAAAGGAAAATGGGAATGGTGATAGGTAAACAGGAAGAGGAAAGGAAGGGAAAAGTAGGCAGTGGGAGAAAACAAACAAACAAGGGTGGATTTGTACATAATAACAGGGCATAAGGTGGGCAGAAAACATCTCAGCATGATCAAATGGTTATGTGAAGGACACAACAATGCATAAGTGGTGGGTTATGGCACAGTAGGATGGGTAAACATGGCTGGGGACTGGCGGGGTATGGGTAGTGTCCTAGTTGCTGATCAGCCCTGAATGATATCTGTGTGACTCAGAAGATGGTTCATATACAAACATAGCTAGTGACAGGGGCCACACATACTGTCATGGTGGCCTAATAACAGGGACCCACCAATCAAGTTCATCTTCAATGTGCTCCAGGGGGGCATAATGGTAGCTATCTAGAAGGCCATTGAACATCAGCTGCCTTCTACATGTTCTGCCACACCGGCATCTGGGCTGCAGCAAGTGATTGGCCCAGGATACTTGCCAGGAAGAGGCTGTTGACCCCCCCCCAACCTTCAAAACCACCACAACCACAACCACAGAGTAGGTGACAGCTACAAGAGAGATACCTGTGGTTGTTTGGCATCATTACCTGGAGAAAGGAGACACAACAGAAACTGCAGAAAATATTCTATAAATAGTCTAATTAAGTACAAGTTAGCAGGTAATTTGAAAACTAACCATGCTGGGCTGCAAATTTTACATGCTTCATGTAGCAACAATATGCCTAATTTTCAACTGTGCCAATGCTGAAAAAAACAAGGGACAAAACAGCTTTCATACACATTTGTAGGTGAGATATAGATGTCAGTGCAAAACTGCACTAGAACATGTATATGCATGATTGCAAGAATCTGGAAATGTCTCCACAGCTTCACAACTATTCTACAGTCCATATATGCACACCAGATAGCAGAACCCTGTAAATGTGCCTATAGCTTCACAACTATTCTACAGTACCCTACATGCATAGCAGATAGCAGAACCCTGGAAAAGTGCCCACAGATCCAGAACTATTCTACAGTCCCATATATGCACATCAGACAGCCTAACCATGGAAATGTGCCCACAGCTTTACAACTATTCTACAGTTCCATATATGCACACAAAATAGCAGAACCCTGGAAATGTGCCCATGGCTTCACAACTGTTTTACAATCCCAAATATGCAGTGATTTTGTAGTACTTTGCATGCAATTAGTATATGTTACCTTAAAAATATAAACTTTCTGTCAGTGCAGTATAATATTCTAACTTCATATTGCTTATCATCTTGAAGTGTGATTAACAACCCTGACAGCAAGTTTGTCTGCCATTTGTAAAAGTCTGAACTTGATAAGATTATTATAGGTAATCGCTTTTGTTTTTCCATGTATTATAGGCAATATTGGTGCAGTAGTTTTCAGTTGTGATTTTAGTGTGTGATGCAACTGCGAGAGCAATGCTATGCTCTAGTCTTATTGTGGATTTGGATATGTCTGTATAATGCTGGACTACCAACAAAACTGGTCTATTTTGAAATATCTTCAGGGGGGACCACAAAGGTGCACAACCTTTGCATCCTTCCATTTTCTGGCAAACAAACCACTCCCCTTGCATAATGAAAACACACTCCTTGCCTCAGATTAGCCACACCCTGCTTTGCAAGCCACAGCTGGAAGCACCCGTTTTTTAAATGCCATACACAATGACTTTATAGGCAGAATTAGATGATATGTATCCCTAGGCAAAGTGTTCCAAGCCACTCCCACCCCACCCCCTTTCTACTGTATTCCTGGCATACACTGCTGTATTCCCATTTTCCTCCCATCCTTGCCGCCTCATAATATCCAAAGTACTTTTTTTTTGTTTGTTCATACTTTCTCTTACTTGCTAGCATTTCCCCTGCATTCTTGCAACATATCATAGCTGTTCAAGAATGAACTGTAACAACTGGGTAGGAAAGGATGTAATTATACTGGGAGTCTGGGTGCCAGTATGCCCCCAAAAGCTATGGGGTTGAAAATGCTCTGAGGTGCATTTAGAGCTTTTTTTTCTATAACCTTTAGTCCAATGATGGCCCGAAAAAAAATCATGACTAAGGAAAGAAACTGTACAAGTCTTAATGTTCAAGGATCATGCAGTAGTTATTACAAAACTGAGTAGTAGTTATCCATAAACTGAGAATAAAATGCTTCCACCGGGCACAGAAATCATATATAGGGTCATAGTTAGGTTGACTGCTTTCTTAACACCCCCCCAAAAAAAAATAGATAATGATTTTTGGTGCACTCATGTGGTATTAAATTGAGATAAAAGTGAAAGGTAAATGAACATAGTCATATATTTCAAGTTTCTTCTGTCGTACATCTACAAAGCATGCCTATTCAGACCTAACAGGGACCTTCTCTGCTTCCCTCTGAAATTAAACTAGAATGAAAATGAAAGAAAGATTAAACAGAATGCAAAAATGTATTTCAACTTATTGCTGTCAGTGTACATATGCAACATGCCTCCTTTCCCCTACCCCCAAAAATATCCACATGTATACATCTGATTTCAATTGTGAAGAAAGTGAAAAAATAACATTTGTAGTAATTCATTCAAATTTGTTACTACACAGTTCACTGGCCCTATATATCTCACATGAATGTCAACTACTTAGATGTAACTATGCATGTGTGTGTGTGTGTGTGTGTGTGTGTGTGTGTGTGTGTGTGTGTGTGTGTGTGTGTGTGTGTGTGTGTGTGTGTGTGTGTGTGTTATGTAACTGTGTTATATAGGTTCATAGGTTCATAGGTAGGTACTAGGCTATCGGCCCTAGGGCCTATACAAGCACAGCCAAAAAGGTACCCTGGCTTTTGCCACCCAAAAATTATTTTCTTGTGCCACTGTTGACCAGAGCCACAGAAGTGATCCCTGGGGTGAATTTCCTATTTGCCATCCAATCATCAAGATTTTTCTTGAAGAGTGCTTATGAGGAAATTTGTCTGATATAGATAGGTAGTTTATTCCAGAGTACGGGACGTCTCTGGGACAGGAATCTATCCTTCCGGCATGTTCTGTTTATTGTGGTGACAAGGTTTAGGTCCCTAGAGCGTGTAGCTCGGAGGGATTGGGATTTCTTTAAGTGGAGCATGTCCAACAGCTCTGGGTTTGATATAGCTTTGTATGTTAGGCAGACATCACCTCTGAGTAGGCGATATGCGATGGAGTAAAGCTGGAGTTTTTTGAGACAGTCTGCATAGGGCATCTGTTTGAGGACAGTAATCCTCTTTGTGAGGTATTCCTGCGGCCTTTCCAGTTGTTATAAATTTCTTGTGAGGTACATACCAAAAGGGGCATTGTACTCTATAATGGGTCTAATCAGTGATGAGTGGAAAGGAACAATGACCTCTTTTTTCTGGATGAGAAACCTTTTGTGATGAGGTGTGCCACGTAGAAGGATTTCCTGACTACTGTGGTGATTTGATTATCAAAGGAGACACTGCTGTCCACCTGTGTCCCAAGGTCTCTTATTACACTTTTGGTGTTAAGTATACTACTGCCTATGTTGTAGTTCATGGGTACAGATTTTTACCAAAAGGGATGACAATGCACTTTTTGGCATTTAGCTTGAGGCCATGGCTTTGACACCAGGCACCTGTCTCAGTGAGGCCCTTTTGTAGAATGTCCACATTGTTAGGAGTTTCGATTATGGCTCCTAGTTTGCAGTCATCTGCAAACTTCATTAGCCAAAGACCTTCTGTGCTAGCCGGTACTTCAGAGAAGTAGATATCAAACAGGAGTGGACCCAGGACTGAACCCTGTGGTACTCCACTTGTCACCGGTCTGAAGTCGGATTTGGAGTCTGCTACTTTCACAGGGTGGGTTCTGTCAGTGAGCCAGTTGGCAACCCATCTTGTGACATAGGGATTTATACCTAGTTTAGTGAGTTTATCTATAATTCCAGAGTGGGGGATAGTGTCAAAAGCCTTGGCAAGATCTAGATAGGCTGTGTGAACCACCTTACCCTCATCTACAGCTTTGGTGACTGCTTCAAAGAAGTTTATCAGGTTTAGGAGACATGATCTGCCTTTTACAAACCCGAACTGGGTGGGGTCTAGAATTTGGAGATTACCAATGTCTTTGTTTTCAAGTTCCATGATGATACATTCCATGGCCTTGCAGACCAGGCTCATCAGGCTAATGGGGTGGTAGTTCCTGGGGTGCGTGGTGGCTTCCCCCTTGTGGAGTGGGATAATTGTCACTGTGCACCATTCAGCGGGCACAAAGCCTGAGGTGAGGCCATGATTGAACATGGTACTTAGGTAGGGTGCCAGTTCGTTCTGTAGTTCGTGTAGAACGCAGCCTGGGATGTTGTCTGGTCCCATGGATGCTGTGTTCTTAGCTTCTTTAGAGAGTGTGGTTTTTACGTGTGCAGCCATGATTACAGGAACTTTGTATTCTTCCGGTATAGAGATGGGCCCTTTAGGGGGCGAGAGGGGAGTAAAGGTAGCACTGAACCTATCTGCCAGGATGTTGGCAATATCAGTTAGGTCTGTATATTTAGTGCCATTGTGCTGTAACTCAGAGCAGATCAGAGTGTTGCCATTCAGATTCTTGACATAGCTATAGAATGCTTTGTGGTTGTCTTTAGAATCAGTGGCGATTTTGTTTTCATAACTAGCTTTAGATGATTTTATCAGGAATCGCAGTTTCTTACTGAAGCTGACCAGGGAGCTTCTCCACTCATGGGATTTTACTCCCTTTTGCAACAGTTTCTTCCTTCTGTTGTACAGTTTGTTTATGGCAGGGGACGACCAGATTGGCTTCCTTTTTTTGGAGGATAGTGCCTTGGTTCTGTTTTGGATAGCACGATCCATGCACTCTTGTAAGTGCTTATAAAGTGCAACTTTGTAGGATTCAGTAGTTGTAACTGTATTGCCCAGCTGCATGGGTGTCATGAAGTTTACCACTTCTGTTTTAAGAAGCATGAAGTTGGCTTTGGAGAAATGTTTTACCGTGGTTTCCTTAATGTGGGGTGGGGGCAGGATGTGGATATCTAGGGTGATTAGCTTATGGTCAGATTGGACCAATGAGGCATTGACTTCATATGTGGAACACCAGTCACTCATGTTGGTAATGACTAGATCTAGGATATTGTTGCCCCTGGTGGGGATGTGGATAAGTTGATCCAGGGCATTGGAATTTATGAATTCCAGAAAGCGTTGAGCAAAGGAGTTGGTACATGGGTAGTTTTCCCAGTTAATGGTGGGGTAGTTGAAATTGCCCATTATTAGGGTGTTTGGTTGAACCCTAATATTTTCCAGTACATCAGGAAAAGAGGAGTGGGAATCCTGGGGCATGGTGGGGGATCTGTAGTAAGCTTCAATTTGGATTGCATTTTTGCCCAGAGTTAGTTGCACTTGGATAACCTCGGATGCATTATGCTGAGCAACTAGTCTGGAGGTGTGGATATCCTTAATGAATATGGACACACCTCCACCTTTGGTGTTCCAGTCCAGGTTAAATGGCCAAAAAGTGTGGTATGAGTTATAGCCTGGTAGTGCAGGGGTGCTCCCTGGAACCTTGAACCAGGTTTCAGTCACTGCACAGATATCGATGTTCTCCATTTTAAGGAGTGCCACAAGTGAGTCCATTTTGAGATTTCGACTTCTAGCATTGAGTAGCATCGCTTTCAGTTTTTTCTTGCCTGTTCCTGTTATGGTGGTGAATTTGTCATTTGAACCTTGCCTAAAAAGGCACTATAGGGGAGGCAAGAACCTTAGCCAGTATCCGGAATCCCAGGGGTGACAGTTGCAGGCCATCTCTGGCAAAGCATTGTGGTCTGTCGACCATGTCATCCTAGGCAGACAGATACTGGATCCCTTTAGAATGACACCAGAAGCTTAGCCAATTGTTGAAGTCAATCATTTTGTCCTTGTACTGTGGTATCATTCTGGGTGATGGCAGAATGCAATTCAGGAATAGGGTCATACCTGCCTGGGCTACAAGATCAGAGAGCTCTTCCATGTCTCTTTTCATGTAGTCCAGGGAGGTACATCTCAGGTCATTCACACCAACATATTTGTACTTGTTGTGGAGTTACCTGAGTGCGTGGGTTATGTGGTGGAACCTGGCACCTGACAGGCAGCTGACAGTAACTTTCTCCTTGTTTAGCCTGGTGAGTGGGACATCAGTGTGCCTGACTATAGAGTCACCTATGATTAGTGTGTTGGGTATGTTGTTTTGCCTTATTGGCTGTGGTTGAGTGGCACGCTGAGTCTGCGGGCTGTCATTTGGGTTGTGTTGGGGGTGGAGGTTGCTTGCATTTCTGCTTTGGAGGTCTCCGTTGCTTGAGCAGATTATTATTGAGAGCCTCTGTGAATGTTTTTGTATTTCTATGTGTTGATTTTGGTGGTGTAGTTTAGTGAGACTATGTGATGAGTGTGGTGTGATGAAAGTGTTTACCTTCTCCTCTTGACTGTCAAGTTCAGTCTTGGTTGGAGAGAGCTTTTCCTCCAGTTTGGCTAGATAAGTGCATCTCTCACAGGTTGTAGTGTTGGGTGGTAGGAGGAGAGGGTTGTCTGTGTACATATGGCAATTTCTACATTGCCCCAAGATGCACAGATTCATCATATAGACAAGAGAGAGCACTGGTAGCTGACCCTTGAACATGCCCGAATAAAAAACTATTTTCCTCTAGACAAGTGAGGAAAGTGAGTACAAGAGCTGTTTTTCTCTAGGCAAATGAAGAAAGTAAGTACCAAAACTGTTTTCCTCTAGGTAATGAGGAAGGTTGAGTGCTACAGCAATTAGTAGCTTATCTATGGCTTACAACAAGTTCCGAACAAGTGCTGATCACGAACAAGCAAATTAAAGTGCTAAAACCAAGGATCTGTATCTGGACTAAACTAGTTACAGAAAAGGGGGGAAACATGTGCAAATGCGGTCTTTTAAATCAGAAAGTTGAGAGAGATGGAAAAAACTGCCCAAACAGCCAATAACTACAATTTCTGGGCCAGAACCACTCCTTATGTGGTAGATAGGTTACCTAGTGCTTACCACTCCCACTGATAAGCTAGAAGGCTTCTCTCCAACTCAGAAAGCTTGGGGGGCTCAGAAGCTTACATACAGTCCAGGGTACAGCAAATCTGAGTCTGGACTCCAAAAAAAAATTTTTTTAGT